>NC_135372.1:21371715-21674745 GCF_049243985.1 Paroedura picta
CACTTATCCGTACGAAAATCCCTATTGATTTACCTGATTTTACAAGGAAATAAAATGTGAAAAAAATATTTCTACATCCCATGGCCTTTCCCAACCATTTAAATTTTTCTCTTACGGGTCTAACCCTTCCAAAAAACCAATACAACGCCCACCGGGAACAATATATAAAGCTAAACAAACCGTTCACTTGGCACTTATCCGTACGAAAATCCCTATTGATTTACCTGTTTTTACAAGGAAATAAAATGTGAAAAAAATATTTCTACATCCCATGGCCTTTCCCAACCATTTAAATTCTTCTCTTACAGGTCTAACACTTCCGAAAAACCAATACAACGCCTACCCGGAACAATATATAAAGCTAAACGAACCGTTCACTGGGCACTTATCCGTACGAAAATCCCTATGGATTTACCTGATTTTACAAGGAAATAAAATGTGAAAAAAATATTTCTACATCCCATGGCCTTTCCCAACCATTTAAATTTTTCTCTTACAGGTCTAACCCTTCCAAAAAAACCAATAAAACGCCCACCCGGAACAATATATAAAGCTAAACAAACCGTTCACTGGGCACTTATCCGTACGAAAATCCCTATTGATTTACCTGTTTTTACAAGGAAATAAAATGTGAAAAAAATATTTCTACATCCCATGGCCTTTCCCAACCATTTAAATTTTTCTCTTACAGGTCTAACCCTTCCAAAAAACCAATACAACGCCCACCCGGAACAATATATAAAGCTAAACAAACCGTTCACTGGGCACTTATCCGTACGAAAATCCCTATTGATTTACCTGTTTTTACAAGGAAATAAAATGTGAAAAAAATATTTCTACATCCCATGGCCTTTCCCAACCATTTAAATTTTTCTCTTACAGGTCTAACACTTCCGAAAAACCATTACAACGCCCTCCCAGAACAATATATAAAGCTAAACGAACCGTTCACTGGGCACTTATCCGTATGAAAATCCCTATGGATTTACCTGATTTTACAAGGAAATAAAATGTGAAAAAAATATTTCTACATCCCATGGCCTTTCCCAACCATTTAAATTTTTCTCTTACAGGTCTAACACTTCCGAAAAACCAATACAACGCCCTCCCAGAACAATATATAAAGCTAAACGAACCGTTCACTGGGCACTTATCCGTACGAAAATCCCTATTGATTTACCTGTTTTTACAAGGAAATAAAATGTGAAAAAAATATTTCTACATCCCATCGCCTTTCCCAACCATTTAAATTTGTCTCTTACAGGTCTAACCCTTCCAAAAAACCAATACAACACCCACCCGGAACAATATATAAAGCTAAACAAACAGTTCACTGGGCACTTATCCGTACGAAAATCCCTATTGATTTACCTGTTTTTACAAGGAAATAAAATGTGAAAAAAATATTTCTACATCCCATGGCCTTTCCCAACCATTTAAATTTTTGTATTACATGTCTAACACTTCCGAAAAACCAATACAACGCCCACCCGGAACAATATATAAAGCTAAACGAACCGTTCACTGGGCACTTATCCGTGCGAAAATCCCTATTGATTTACCTGATTTTACAAGGAAATAAATTGTGAAAAAAATATTTCTACATCCCATGGCCTTTCCCAACCATTTAAATTTTTCTCTTACAGGTCTAACACTTCCGAAAAACCAATACAACGCCATCCCAGAACAATATATAAAGCTAAACGAACCGTTCACTGGGCACTTATCCGTACGAAAATCCCTATTGATTTACCTGATTTTACAAGGAAATAAAATGTGAAAAAAATATTTCTACATCCCATGGCCTTTCCCAACCATTTAAATTGTTCTCTTACAGGTCTAACACTTCCAAAAAACCAATACAACGCCCACCCGGAACAATATATAAAGCTAAACAAACCGTTCACTGGGCACTTATCCGTACGAAAATCCCTATTGATTTACCTGTTTTTACAAGGAATTAAAAAGTGAAAAAAATACTTCTACATCCCATGGCCTTTCCCAACCATTTAAATTTTTCTCTTATAGGTCTAACACTTCCAAAAAACCAATACAACGCCCTCCCAGAACAATATTTAAAGCTAAACGAACCGTTCACTGGGCACTTATCCGTACAAAAATCCCTATTGATATACCTGATTTTACAAGGAAATAAAATGTGAAAAAAATATTTCTACATCCCATGGCCTTTCCCAACCATTTAAATTTTTCTCTTACAGGTCTAACCCTTCCAAAAAACCAATACAACGCCTACCCGGAACAATATATAAAGCTAAACAAACCATGCACTGGGCACTTATCCGTACGAAAATCCCTATTGATTTACCTGTTTTTACAAGGAAATAAAATGTGAAAAAAATATTTCTACATCCCATGGCCTTTCCCAACCATTTAAATTTTTCTCTTACAGGTCTAACACTTCCGAAAAACCCATACAACGCCCACCCGGAACAATATATAAACCTAAACGAACCGTTCACTGGGCACTTATCCGCACGAAAATCCCTATGGATTTACCTCATTTTACAAGGAAATAAAATGTGAAAAAAATATTTCTACATCCCATGGCCTTTCCCAACCATTTAAATTTTTCTCTTACAGGTCTAACACTTCCGAAAAACCAATACAACGCCCTCCCAGAACAATATATAAAGCTAAACGAACCGTTCACTGGGCACTTATCCGTACGAAAATCCCTATTGATTTACCTGATTTTTCAAGGAAATAAAATGTGAAAAAAATATTTCTACATCCCATGGCCTTTCCCAACCATTTAAATTTGTCTCTTACAGGTCTAACCCTTCAAAAAAACCAATACAACGCCCACCCGGAACAATATATAAAGCTAAACAAACCGTTCACTGGGCACTTATCCGTACGAAAATCCCTATTGATTTACCTGTTTTTACAAGGAAATAAAATGTGAAAAAAATATTTCTACATCCCATGGCCTTTCCCAACCATTTAAATTTTTCTCTTACACGTCTAACACTTTCGAAAAACCAATACAACGCCCACCCGGAACAATATATAAAGCTAAACGAACCGTTCACTGGGCACTTATCCGTACGAAAATCCCTATTGATTTACCTGATTTTACAAGGAAATAAAATGTGAAAAAAATATTTCTACATCCCATGGCCTTTCCCAACCATTTAAATTTTTCTCTTACAGGTCTAACACTTCCGAAAAACCAAAACAACGCTCACCCGGAACAATATATAAAGCTAAACAAACCGTTCACTGGGCACTTATCCGTACGAAAATCCCTATTGATTTACCTGTTTTTACAAGGAATTAAAATGTGAAAAAAATATTTCTACATCCCATGGCCTTTCCCAACCCTTTACGTTTTTCTCTTACAGGTCTAACACTTCCAAAAAACCAATACAACGCCCTCCCAGAACAATATATAAAGCTAAACGAACCGTTCACTGGGCACTTATCCGTACGAAAATCCCTATTGATTTACCTGATTTTACAAGGAAATAAAATGTGAAAAAAATATTTCTACATCCCATGGCCTTTCCCAACCATTTAAATTTTTCTCTTACAGGTCTAACCCTTCCAAAAAACCAATACAACGCCCACCCGGAACAATATATAAAGCTAAACAAACCGTTCACAGGGCACTTATCCGTACGAAAATCCCTATGGATTTACCTGATTTTACAAGGAAATAAAATGTGAAAAAAATATTTCTACATCCCATGGCCTTTCCCAACCATTTAAATTTTTCTCTTACAGGTCTAACACTTCCGAAAAACCAATACAACGCCATCCCAGAACAATATATAAAGCTAAACGAACCGTTCACTGGGCACTTATCCGTACGAAAATCCCTATTGATTTACCTAATTTTACAAGGAAATAAAATGTGAAAAAAATATTTCTCCATCCCATGGCCTTTCCCAACCATTTAAATTGTTCTCTTACAGGTCTAACACTTCCAAAAAACCAATACAACGCCCACCCGGAACAATATATAAAGCTAAACAAACCGTTCACTGGGCACTTATCCGTACGAAAATCCCTATTGATTTACCTGTTTTTACAAGGAAATAAAATGTGAAAAAAATATTTCTACATCCCATGGCCTTTCCCAACCATTTAAATTTTTCTCTGACAGGTCTAACCCTTCCAAAAAACCAATACAACGCCCACCCGGAACAATATATAAAGCTAAACAAACCGTTCACTGGGCACTTATCCGTACGAAAATCCCTATTGATTTACCTGTTTTTACAAGGAAATAAAATGTGAAAAATATATTTCTACATCCAATGGCCTTTCCCAACCATTTAAATTTGTCTCTTACAGGTCTAACCCTTCAAAAAAACCAATACAACGCCCACCCGGAACAATATATAAAGCTAAACGAACCGTTCACTGGGCACTTATCCGTAAGAAAATCCCTATTGATTTACCTGTTTTTACAAGGAAATAAAATGTGAAAAAAATATTTCTACATCCCATGGCCTTTCCCAACCATTTAAATTTTTCTCTTACAGGTCTAACCCTTCCAAAAAACCAATACAATGCCCACCCGGAACAATATATAAAGCTAAACAAACCGTTCACTGGGCACTTATCCGTACGAAAATCCCTATTGATTTACCTGTTTTTACAAGGAAATAAAATGTGAAAAATATATTTCTACATCCAATGGCCTTTCCCAACCATTTAAATTTGTCTCTTACAGGTCTAACCCTTCAAAAAAACCAATACAACGCCCACCCGGAACAATATATAAAGCTAAACAAACCGTTCACTGGGCACTTCTCCGTACGAAAATCCCTATTGATTTACCTGTTTTTACAAGGAATTAAAATGTGAAAAAAATATTTCTACATCCCATGGCCTTTCCCAACCATTTAAATTTTTCTCTTACAGGTCTAACACTTCCAAAAAACCTATACAACGCCCTCCCAGAACAATATATAAAGCTAAACGAACAGTTCACTGGGCACTTATCCGTACGAAAATCCCTATTGATATACCTGATTTTACAAGGAAATAAAATGTGAAAAAAATATTTCTACATCCCATGGCCTTTCCCAACCATTTAAATTTTTCTCTTACAGGTCTAACCCTTCCAAAAAACCAATACAACGCCCACCCGGAACAATATATAAAGCTAAACAAACCGTTCACTGGGCACTTATCCGTACGAAAATCCCTATTGATTTACCTGATTTTACAAGGAAATAAAATGTGAAAAAAATATTTCTACATCCCATGGCCTTTCCCAACCATTTAAATTTTTCTCTTACAGGTCTAACACTTCCGAAAAACCAATACAACGCCCACCCGGAACAATATATAAAGCTAAACGAACCGTTCACTGGGCACTTATCCGTATGAAAATCCCTATGGATTTACCTGATTTTACAAGGAAATAAAATGTGAAAAAAATATTTCTACATCCCATGGCCTTTCCCAACCATTTAAATTTTTCTCTTACAGGTCTAACACTTCCGAAAAACCAATACAACACCCTCCCAGAACAATATATAAAGCTAAACGAACCGTTCACTGGGCACTTATCCGTACGAAAATCCCTATTGATTTACCTGTTTTTACAAGGAAATAAAATGTGAAAAAAATATTTCTACATCCCATGCCCTTTCCCAACCATTTAAATTTTTCTCTTACAGGTCTAACACTTCCAAAAAACCAATACAACGCCCACCCGGAACAATATATAAAGCTAAACGAACCGTTCACTGGGCACTTATCCGTACGAAAATCCCTATTGATTTACCTGTTTTTACAAGGAAATAAAATGTGAAAAAAATATTTCTACATCCCATGGCCTTTCCCAACCATTTAAATTTGTCTCTTACAGGTCTAACCCTTCCAAAAAACCAATACAACGCCCACCCGGAACAATATATAAAGCTAAACAAACCGTTTACTGGGCACTTATCCGTACGAAAATCCCTATTGATTTACCTGTTTTTACAAGGAAATAAAATGTGAAAAAAATATTTCTACATCCCATGGCCTTTCCCAACCATTTAAATTTTTCTCTTACAGGTCTAACACTTCCGAAAAACCAATACAACGCCCACCCGGAACAATATATAAAGCTAAACGAACCGTTCACTGGGCACTTATCCATACGAAAATCCCTATTGATTTACCTGATTTTACAAGGAAATAAATTGTGAAAAAAATATTTCTACATCCCATGGCCTTTCCCAACCATTTAAATTTTTCTCTTACAGGTCTAACACTTCCGAAAAACCAATACAACGCCCTCCCAGAACAATATATAAAGCTAAACGAACCGTTCACTGGGCACTTATCCGTACGAAAATCCCTATTGATTTACCTAATTTTACAAGGAAATAAAATGTGAAAAAAATATTTCTACATCCCATGGCCTTTCCCAACCATTTAAATTGTTCTCTTACAGGTCTAACACTCCCAAAAAACCAATACAACGCCCACCCGGAACAATATATAAAGCTAAACAAACCGTTCACTGGGCACTTCTCCGTACGAAAATCCCTATTGATTTACCTGTTTTTACAAGGAATTAAAATGTGAAAAAAATATTTCTACATCCCATGGCCTTTCCCAACCATTTAAATTTTTCTCTTACAGGTCTAACACTTCCAAAAAACCAATACAACGCCCTCCCAGAACAATATATAAAGCTAAACGAACCGTTCACTGGGCACTTATCCGTACGAAAATCCCTATTGATATACCTGATTTTACAAGGAAATAAAATGTGAAAAAAATATTTCTACATCCCATGGCCTTTCCCAACCATTTAAATTTTTCTCTTACAGGTCTAACCCTTCCAAAAAACCAATACAACGCCCACCCGGAACAATATATAAAGCTAAACAAACCGTTCACTGGGCACTTATCCGTACGAAAATCCCTATTGATTTACCTGATTTTACAAGGAAATAAAATGTGAAAAAAATATTTCTACATCCCATGGCCTTTCCCAACCATTTAAATTTTTCTCTTACATGTCTAACACTTCCGAAAAACCAATACAACGCCCACCCGGAACAATATATAAAGCTAAACGAACCGTTCACTGGGCACTTATCCGTATGAAAATCCCTATGGATTTACCTGATTTTACAAGGAAATAAAATGTGAAAAAAATATTTCTACATCCCATGGCCTTTCCCAACCATTTAAATTTTTCTCTTACAGGTCTAACACTTCCGAAAAACCAATACAACACCCTCCCAGAACAATATATAAAGCTAAACGAACCGTTCACTGGGCACTTATCCGTACGAAAATCCCTATTGATATACCTGATTTTACAAGGAAATAAAATGTGAAAAAAAATATTTCTACATTCCATGGCCTTTCCCAACCATTTAAATTTTTCTCTTACAGGTCTAACACTTCCAAAAAACCAATACAACGCCCACCCGGAACAATATATAAAGCTAAACGAACCGTTCACTGGGCACTTATCCGTATGAAAATCCCTATTGATTTACCTGTTTTTACAAGGAAATAAAATGTGAAAAAAATATTTCTACATCCCATGGCCTTTCCCAACCATTTCAATTTGTCTCTTACAGGTCTAACCCTTCCAAAAAACCAATACAACGCCCACCCGGAACAATATATAAAGCTATACAAACCGTTTACTGGGCACTTATCCGTATGAAAATCCCTATTGATTTACCTGTTTTTACAAGGAAATAAAATGTGAAAAAAATATTTCTACATCCCATGGCCTTTCCCAACCATTTAAATTTTTCTCTTACAGGTCTAACACTTCCGAAAAACCAATACAACGCCCACCCGGAACAATATATAAAGCTAAACGAACCGTTCACTGGGCACTTATCCGTACGAAAATCCCTATTGATTTACCTGATTTTACAAGGAAATAAATTGTGAAAAAAATATTTCTACATCCCATGGCCTTTCCCAACCATTTAAATTTTTCTCTTACAGGTCTAACACTTCCGAAAAACCAATACAACGCCCTCCCAGAACAATATATAAAGCTAAACGAACCGTTCACTGGGCACTTATCCGTACGAAAATCCCTATTGATTTACCTAATTTTTGCAAGGAAATAAAATCTGAAAAAAATATTTCTACATCCCATGGCCTTTCCCAACCATTTAAATTGTTCTCTTACAGGTCTAACACTTCCGAAAAACCAATACAACGCACTCCCAGAACAATATATAAAGCTAAACGAACCGTTCACTGGGCACTTATCCGTACGAAAATCCCTATTGATATACCTGATTTTACAAGGAAATAAAATGTGAAAAAAATATTTCTACATCCCATGGCCTTTCCCAACCATTTAAAGTTTTCTCTTACAGGTCTAACCCTTCCAAAAAACCAATACAACGCCCACCCGGAACAATATATAAAGCTAAACAAACCGTTCACTGGGCACTTATCCGTACGAAAATCCCTATTGATTTACCTGTTTTTACAAGGAAATAAAATGTGAAAAAAATATTTCTACATCCCATGGCCTTTCCCAACCATTTAAATTTTTCTCTTACAGGTCTAACACTTCCGAAAAACCAATACAACGCCCACCCGGAACAATATATAAAGCTAAACGAACCGTTCACTGGGCACTTATCCGCACGAAAATCCCTATGGATTTACCTCATTTTACAAGGAAATAAAATGTGAAAAAAATATTTCTACATCCCATGGCCTTTCCCAACCATTTAAATTTTTCTCTTACAGGTCTAACACTTCCGAAAAACCAATACAACGCCCTCCCAGAACAATATATAAAGCTAAACGAACCGTTCACTGGGCACTTATCCGTACGAAAATCCCTATTGATTTACCTGTTTTTACAAGGAAATAAAATGTGAAAAAAATATTTCTACATCCCATGGCCTTTCCCAACCATTTAAATTTTTCTCTTACAGGTCTAACCCTTCCAAAAAACCAATACAACGCCCACCCGGCACAATATATAAAGCTAAACAAACCGTTCACTGGGCACTTATCCGTACGAAAATCCCTATTGATTTACCTGTTTTTACAAGGAAATAAAAAGTGAAAAAAATATTTCTACATCCCATGGCCTTTCCCTACCATTTAAATTTTTCTCTTACAGGTCTAACACTTTCGAAAAACCAATAAAACGCCCACCCGGAACAATATACAAAGCTAAACGAACCGTTCACTGGGCACTTATCCGTACGAAAATCCCTATTGATTTACCTGATTTTACAAGGAAATAAAATGTGAAAAAAATATTTCTACATCCCATGGCCTTTCCCAACCATTTAAATTTTTCTCTTACAGGTCTAACACTTCCAAAAAACCAATACAACGCCCACCGGGAACAATATATAAAGCTAAACGAACCGTTCACTGGGCACTTATCCGTACGAAAATCCCTATTGATTTACCTGATTTTACAAGGAAATAAAATGTGAAAAAAATATTTCTACATCCCATGGCCTTTCCCAACCATTTAAATTTTTCTCTTACGGGTCTAACCCTTCCAAAAAACCAATACAACGCCCACCGGGAACAATATATAAAGCTAAACAAACCGTTCACTTGGCACTTATCCGTACGAAAATCCCTATTGATTTACCTGTTTTTACAAGGAAATAAAATGTGAAAAAAATATTTCTACATCCCATGGCCTTTCCCAACCATTTAAATTCTTCTCTTACAGGTCTAACACTTCCGAAAAACCAATACAACGCCTACCCGGAACAATATATAAAGCTAAACGAACCGTTCACTGGGCACTTATCCGTACGAAAATCCCTATGGATTTACCTGATTTTACAAGGAAATAAAATGTGAAAAAAATATTTCTACATCCCATGGCCTTTCCCAACCATTTAAATTTTTCTCTTACAGGTCTAACCCTTCCAAAAAAACCAATAAAACGCCCACCCGGAACAATATATAAAGCTAAACAAACCGTTCACTGGGCACTTATCCGTACGAAAATCCCTATTGATTTACCTGTTTTTACAAGGAAATAAAATGTGAAAAAAATATTTCTACATCCCATGGCCTTTCCCAACCATTTAAATTTTTCTCTTACAGGTCTAACCCTTCCAAAAAACCAATACAACGCCCACCCGGAACAATATATAAAGCTAAACAAACCGTTCACTGGGCACTTATCCGTACGAAAATCCCTATTGATTTACCTGTTTTTACAAGGAAATAAAATGTGAAAAAAATATTTCTACATCCCATGGCCTTTCCCAACCATTTAAATTTTTCTCTTACAGGTCTAACACTTCCGAAAAACCATTACAACGCCCTCCCAGAACAATATATAAAGCTAAACGAACCGTTCACTGGGCACTTATCCGTACGAAAATCCCTATTGATTTACCTGTTTTTACAAGGAAATAAAATGTGAAAAAAATATTTCTACATCCCATGGCCTTTCCCAACCATTTAAATTTTTCTCTTACAGGTCTAACACTTCCAAAAAACCAATACAACGCCCTCCCAGAACAATATATAAAGCTAAACGATCCGTTCACTGGGCACTTATCCGTACGAAAATCCCTATTGATTTACCTGATTTTACAAGGAAATAAAATGTGAAAAAAATATTTCTACATCCCATGGCCTTTCCCAACCATTTAAATTTTTCTCTTACAGGTCTAACACTTCTGAAAAACCAATACAACGCCCACCCGGAACAATATATAAAGCTAAACGAACCGTTCACTGGGCACTTATCCGTATGAAAATCCCTATGGATTTACCTGATTTTACAAGGAAATAAAATGTGAAAAAAATATTTCTACATCCCATGGCCTTTCCCAACCATTTAAATTTTTCTCTTACAGGTCTAACACTTCCGAAAAACCAATACAACGCCCTCCCAGAACAATATATAAAGCTAAACGAACCGTTCACTGGGCACTTATCCGTACGAAAATCCCTATTGATATACCTGATTTTACAAGGAAATAAAATGTGAAAAAAATATTTCTACATCCCATGGCCTTTCCCAACCATTTAAATTTTTCTCGTACAGGTCTAACACTTCCAAAAAACCAATACAACGCCCACCCGGAACAATATATAAAGCTAAATGAACCGTTCACTGGGCACTTATCCGTACGAAAATCCCTATTGATTTACCTGTTTTTACAAGGAAATAAAATGTGAAAAAAATATTTCTACATCCCATCGCCTTTCCCAACCATTTAAATTTGTCTCTTACAGGTCTAACCCTTCCAAAAAACCAATACAACACCCACCCGGAACAATATATAAAGCTAAACAAACCGTTCACTGGGCACTTATCCGTACGAAAATCCCTATTGATTTACCTGTTTTTACAAGGAAATAAAATGTGAAAAAAATATTTCTACATCCCATGGCCTTTCCCAACCATTTAAATTTTTGTATTACATGTCTAACACTTCCGAAAAACCAATACAACGCCCACCCGGAACAATATATAAAGCTAAACGAACCGTTCACTGGGCACTTATCCGTGCGAAAATCCCTATTGATTTACCTGATTTTACAAGGAAATAAATTGTGAAAAAAATATTTCTACATCCCATGGCCTTTCCCAACCATTTAAATTTTTCTCTTACAGGTCTAACACTTCCGAAAAACCAATACAACGCCATCCCAGAACAATATATAAAGCTGAACGAACCGTTCACTGGGCACTTATCCGTACGAAAATCCCTATTGATTTACCTGATTTTACAAGGAAATAAAATGTGAAAAAAATATTTCTACATCCCATGGCCTTTCCCAACCATTTAAATTATTCTCTTACAGGTCTAACACTTCCAAAAAACCAATACAACACCCACCCGGAACAATATATAAAGCTAAACAAACCGTTCACTGGGCACTTATCCGTACGAAAATCCCTATTGATTTACCTGTTTTTACAAGGAAATAAAATGTGAAAAAAATATTTCTACATCCCATGGCCTTTCCCAACCATTTAAATTTTTGTATTACATGTCTAACACTTCCGAAAAACCAATACAACGCCCACCCGGAACAATATATAAAGCTAAACGAACCATTCACTGGGCACTTATCCGTGCGAAAATCCCTATTGATTTACCTGATTTTACAAGGAAATAAATTGTGAAAAAAATATTTCTACATCCCATGGCCTTTCCCAACCATTTAAATTTTTCTCTTACAGGTCTAACACTTCCGAAAAACCAATACAACGCCATCCCAGAACAATATTTAAAGCTAAACGAACCGTTCACTGGGCACTTATCCGTACGAAAATCCCTATTGATATACCTGATATTACAAGGAAATAAAATGTGAAAAAAATATTTCTACATCCCATGGCCTTTCCCAACCATTTAAATTTTTCTCTTACAGGTCTAACCCTTCCAAAAAACCAATACAACGCCTACCCGGAACAATATATAAAGCTAAACAAACCATGCACTGGGCACTTATCCGTACGAAAATCCCTATTGATTTACCTGTTTTTACAAGGAAATAAAATGTGAAAAAAATATTTCTACATCCCATGGCCTTTCCCAACCATTTAAATTTTTCTCTTACAGGTCTAACACTTCCGAAAAACCCATACAACGCCCACCCGGAACAATATATAAACCTAAACGAACCGTTCACTGGGCACTTATCCGCACGAAAATCCCTATGGATTTACCTCATTTTACAAGGAAATAAAATGTGAAAAAAATATTTCTACATCCCATGGCCTTTCCCAACCATTTAAATTTTTCTCTTACAGGTCTAACACTTCCGAAAAACCAATACAACGCCCTCCCAGAACAATATATAAAGCTAAACGAACCGTTCACTGGGCACTTATCCGTACGAAAATCCCTATTGATTTACCTGATTTTACAAGGAAATAAAATGTGAAAAAAATATTTCTACATCCCATGGCCTTTCCCAACCATTTAAATTTGTCTCTTACAGGTCTAACCCTTCAAAAAAACCAATACAACGCCCACCCGGAACAATATATAAAGCTAAACAAACCGTTCACTGGGCACTTATCCGTACGAAAATCCCTATTGATTTACCTGTTTTTACAAGGAAATAAAATGTGAAAAAAATATTTCTACATCCCATGGCCTTTCCCAACCATTTAAATTTTTCTCTTACACGTCTAACACTTTCGAAAAACCAATACAACGCCCACCCGGAACAATATATAAAGCTAAACGAACCGTTCACTGGGCACTTATCCGTACGAAAATCCCTATTGATTTACCTGATTTTACAAGGAAATAAAATGTGAAAAAAATATTTCTACATCCCATGGCCTTTCCCAACCATTTAAATTTTTCTCTTACAGGTCTAACACTTCCGAAAAACCAAAACAACGCTCACCCGGAACAATATATAAAGCTAAACAAACCGTTCACTGGGCACTTATCCGTACGAAAATCCCTATTGATTTACCTGTTTTTACAAGGAATTAAAATGTGAAAAAAATATTTCTACATCCCATGGCCTTTCCCAACCCTTTACGTTTTTCTCTTACAGGTCTAACACTTCCAAAAAACCAATACAACGCCCTCCCAGAACAATATATAAAGCTAAACGAACCGTTCACTGGGCACTTATCCGTACGAAAATCCCTATTGATTTACCTGATTTTACAAGGAAATAAAATGTGAAAAAAATATTTCTACATCCCATGGCCTTTCCCAACCATTTAAATTTTTCTCTTACAGGTCTAACCCTTCCAAAAAACCAATACAACGCCCACCCGGAACAATATATAAAGCTAAACAAACCGTTCACAGGGCACTTATCCGTACGAAAATCCCTATGGATTTACCTGATTTTACAAGGAAATAAAATGTGAAAAAAATATTTCTACATCCCATGGCCTTTCCCAACCATTTAAATTTTTCTCTTACAGGTCTAACACTTCCGAAAAACCAATACAACGCCATCCCAGAACAATATATAAAGCTAAACGAACCGTTCACTGGGCACTTATCCGTACGAAAATCCCTATTGATTTACCTAATTTTACAAGGAAATAAAATGTGAAAAAAATATTTCTCCATCCCATGGCCTTTCCCAACCATTTAAATTGTTCTCTTACAGGTCTAACACTTCCAAAAAACCAATACAACGCCCACCCGGAACAATATATAAAGCTAAACAAACCGTTCACTGGGCACTTATCCGTACGAAAATCCCTATTGATTTACCTGTTTTTACAAGGAAATAAAATGTGAAAAAAATATTTCTACATCCCATGGCCTTTCCCAACCATTTAAATTTTTCTCTTACAGGTCTAACCCTTCCAAAAAACCAATACAACGCCCACCCGGAACCATATATAAAGCTAAACAAACCGTTCACTGGGCACTTATCCGTACGAAAATCCCTATTGATTTACCTGTTTTTACAAGGAAATAAAATGTGAAAAATATATTTCTACATCCAATGGCCTTTCCCAACCATTTAAATTTGTCTCTTACAGGTCTAACCCTTCAAAAAAACCAATACAACGCCCACCCGGAACAATATATAAAGCTAAACGAACCGTTCACTGGGCACTTATCCGTAAGAAAATCCCTATTGATTTACCTGTTTTTACAAGGAAATAAAATGTGAAAAAAATATTTCTACATCCCATGGCCTTTCCCAACCATTTAAATTTTTCTCTTACAGGTCTAACCCTTCCAAAAAACCAATACAACGCCCACCCGGAACAATATATAAAGCTAAACAAACCGTTCACTGGGCACTTATCCGTACGAAAATCCCTATTGATTTACCTGTTTTTACAAGGAAATAAAATGTGAAAAATATATTTCTACATCCAATGGCCTTTCCCAACCATTTAAATTTGTCTCTTACAGGTCTAACCCTTCAAAAAAACCAATACAACGCCCACCCGGAACAATATATAAAGCTAAACGAACCGTTCACTGGGCACTTATCCGTAAGAAAATCCCTATTGATTTACCTGTTTTTACAAGGAAATAAAATGTGAAAAAAATATTTCTACATCCCATGGCCATTCCCAACCATTTAAATTTTTCTCTTACAGGTCTAACACTTCCGAAAAACCAATACAACGCCCACCCGGAACAATATATAAAGCTAAACGAACCGTTCACTGGGTACTTATCCGTACGAAAATCCCTATTGATTTACCTGTTTTTACAAGGAAGTAAAAAGTGAAAAAAATATATCTACATCCCATGGCCTTTCCCAACCATTTAAATTTTTCTCTTACAGGTCTAACACTTCCGAAAAACCAATACAACGCCCACCCGGAACAATATATAAAGCTAAACGAACCGTTCACTGGGTACTTGTCCGTACGAAAATTCCTATTGATTTTCCTGTTTTTACAAGGAAATAAAATGTGGAAAAAATATTTCTACATCCAATGGCCTTTCCCAACCATTAAAATTTTTCTCTTACAGGTCTAACACTTCTGAGAAACCAATACAATGCCCACCCGGAACAATATATAAAGCTAAACGAACCGTTCACTGGGCACTTATCCGTACAAAAATCCCTATTGATCTACCTGTTTTTACAAGGAAATAAAATGTGAAAAAAATATTTCTACATCCCATGGCCTTTCCCAACCATTTAAATTTTTCTCTTACAGGTCTAACACTTCCGAAAAACAAATACAACGCCCACCCGGAACAATATATAAAGCTAAACGAACCGTTCACTGGGCACTTATCTGTACGAAAATCCCTATTGATTTACCTGTTTTTACAAGGAAATAAAATGTGAAAAAAATATTTCTACATCCAATGGCCATTCCCAACCATTTAAATTTTTCTCTTACAGGTCTAACACTTCTGAAAAACCAATACAACGCCCACCCGGAACAATATATAAAGCTAAACGAACCCTTCACTGGGTAGTTACACGTACGAAAATCCCTATTGATTTACCTGTTTTTACAAGGAAATAAAATGTGAAAAAAATATATCTACATCCCATGGCCTTTCCCAACCGTTTAAATATTTCTCTTACAGGTCTAACACTTCCGAAAAACCAATACAACGCCCACCCGGAACAATATATAAAGCTAAACAAACCGTTCACTGGGCACTTATCCGTACGAAAATCCCTATTGATTTACCTGTTTTTACAAGGAAATAAAATGTGAAAAAAATATTTCTACATCCCATGGCCTTTCCCAAGCATTTAAATTTTTCTCTTACAGGTCTAACCCTTCCAAAAAACCAATACAACGCCCACCCGGAACAATATATAAAGCTAAACAAACCGTTCACTGGGCACTTATCCGTACGAAAATCCCTATTGATTTACCTGTTTTTACAAGGAAATAAAATGTGAAAAAAATATTTCTACATACCATGGCCTTTCCCAACCATTTAAATTTTTCTCTTACAGGTTTAACACTTCCGAAAAACAAATACAACACCCACCCGGAACAATATATAAAGCTAAACGAACCCTTCACTGGGTAGTTACACGTACGAAAATCCCTATTGATTTACCTGTTTTTACAAGGAAATAAAATGTGAAAAAAATATATCTACATCCCATGGCCTTTCCCAACCGTTTAAATTTTTCTCTTACAGGTCTAACACTTCCGAAAAACCAATACAACGCCCACCCGGAACAATATATAAAGCTAAACGAACCGTTCACTGGGCACTTATCTGTACGAAAATCCCTATTGATTTACCTGTTTTTACAAGGAAATAAAATGTGAAAAAAATATTTCTACATCCAATGGCCATTCCCAACCATTTAAATTTTTCTCTTACAGGTCTAACACTTCCGAAAAACCAATACAACGCCCACCCGGAACAATATATAAAGCTAAACGAACCGTTCACTGGGTACTTGTCCGTACGAAAATTCCTATTGATTTTCCTGTTTTTACAAGGAAATAAAATGTGGAAAAAATATTTCTACATCCAATGGCCTTTCCCAACCATTAAAATTTTTCTCTTACAGGTCTAACACTTCTGAGAAACCAATACAATGCCCACCCGGAACAATATATAAAGCTAAACGAACCGTTCACTGGGCACTTATCCGTACAAAAATCCCTATTGATCTACCTGTTTTTACAAGGAAATAAAATGTGAAAAAAATATATCTACATCCCATGGCCTTTCCCAACCATTTAAATTTTTCTCTTACAGGTCTAACACTTCCGAAAAACCAATACAACGCCCACCCGGAACAATATATAAAGCTAAACGAACCGTTCACTGGGTACTTGTCCGTACGAAAATTCCTATTGATTTTCCTGTTTTTACAAGGAAATAAAATGTGGAAAAAATATTTCTACATCCAATGGCCTTTCCCAACCATTAAAATTTTTCTCTTACAGGTCTAACACTTCTGAGAAACCAATACAATGCCCACCCGGAACAATATATAAAGCTAAACGAACCGTTCACTGGGCACTTATCCGTACAAAAATCCCTATTGATCTACCTGTTTTTACAAGGAAATAAAATGTGAAAAAAATATTTCTACATCCCATGGCCTTTCCCAACCATTTAAATTTTTCTCTTACAGGTCTAACACTTCCGAAAAACAAATACAACGCCCACCCGGAACAATATATAAAGCTAAACGAACCGTTCACTGGGCACTTATCTGTACGAAAATCCCTATTGATTTACCTGTTTTTACAAGGAAATAAAATGTGAAAAAAATATTTCTACATCCAATGGCCATTCCCAACCATTTAAATTTTTCTCTTACAGGTCTAACACTTCTGAAAAACCAATACAACGCCCACCCGGAACAATATATAAAGCTAAACGAACCCTTCACTGGGTAGTTACACGTACGAAAATCCCTATTGATTTACCTGTTTTTACAAGGAAATAAAATGTGAAAAAAATATATCTACATCCCATGGCCTTTCCCAACCGTTTAAATATTTCTCTTACAGGTCTAACACTTCCGAAAAACCAATACAACGCCTACCCGGAACAATATATAAAGCTAAACAAACCGTTCACTGGGCACTTATCCGTACGAAAATCCCTATTGATTTACCTGTTTTTACAAGGAAATAAAATGTGAAAAAAATATTTCTACATCCCATGGCCTTTCCCAAGCATTTAAATTTTTCTCTTACAGGTCTAACCCTTCCAAAAAACCAATACAACGCCCACCCGGAACAATATATAAAGCTAAACAAACCGTTCACTGGGCACTTATCCGTACGAAAATCCCTATTGATTTACCTGTTTTTACAAGGAAATAAAATGTGAAAAAAATATTTCTACATACCATGGCCTTTCCCAACCATTTAAATTTTTCTCTTACAGGTTTAACACTTCCGAAAAACAAATACAACACCCACCCGGAACAATATATAAAGCTAAACGAACCCTTCACTGGGTAGTTACACGTACGAAAATCCCTATTGATTTACCTGTTTTTACAAGGAAATAAAATGTGAAAAAAATATATCTACATCCCATGGCCTTTCCCAACCGTTTAAATTTTTCTCTTACAGGTCTAACACTTCCGAAAAACCAATACAACGCCCACCCGGAACAATATATAAAGCTAAACGAACCGTTCACTGGGCACTTATCTGTACGAAAATCCCTATTGATTTACCTGTTTTTACAAGGAAATAAAATGTGAAAAAAATATTTCTACATCCAATGGCCATTCCCAACCATTTAAATTTTTCTCTTACAGGTCTAACACTTCCGAAAAACCAATACAACGCCCACCCGGAACAATATATAAAGCTAAACGAACCGTTCACTGGGCACTTATCTGTACGAAAATCCCTATTGATTTACCTGTTTTTACAAGGAAATAAAATGTGAAAAAAATATTTCTACATCCAATGGCCATTCCCAACCATTTAAATTTTTCTCTTACAGGTCTAACACTTCTGAAAAACCAATACAACACCCACCCGGAACAATATATAAAGCTAAACGAACCCTTCACTGGGTAGTTACACGTACGAAAATCCCTATTGATTTACCTGTTTTTACAAGGAAATAAAATGTGAAAAAAATATATCTACATCCCATGGCCTTTCCCAACCGTTTAAATTTTTCTCTTACAGGTCTAACACTTCCGAAAAACCAATACAACGCCCACCCGGAACAATATATAAAGCTAAACGAACCGTTCACTGGGCACTTATCTGTACGAAAATCCCTATTGATTTACCTGTTTTTACAAGGAAATAAAATGTGAAAAAAATATTTCTACATCCAATGGCCATTCCCAACCATTTAAATTTTTCTCTTACAGGTCTAACACTTCCGAAAAACCAATACAACGCCCACCCGGAACAATATATAAAGCTAAACGAACCGTTCACTGGGCACTTATCTGTACGAAAATCCCTATTGATTTACCTGTTTTTACAAGGAATTAAAATGTGAAAAAAATATTTCTACATCCCATGGCCTTTCCCAACCATTTAAATTTTTCTCTTACAGGTCTAACACTTCCGAAAAACAAATACAACGCCTACCCGGAACAATATATAAAGCTAAACGAACCGTTCACTGGGCACTTATCCGTACGAAAATCCCTATTGATTTACCTGTTTTTACAAGGAAATAAAATGTGAAAAAAATATTTCTACATACCATGGCCTTTCCCAACCATTTAAATTTTTCTCTTACATGTCTAACACTTCCGAAAAACAAATACAACACCCACCCGGAACAATATATAAAGCTAAACGAACCCTTCACTGGGTAGTTACACGTACGAAAATCCCTATTGATTTACCTGTTTTTACAAGGAAATAAAATGTGAAAAAAATATATCTACATCCCATGGCCTTTCCCAACCGTTTAAATTTTTCTCTTACAGGTCTAACACTTCCGAAAAACCAATACAACGCCCACCCGGAACAATATATAAAGCTAAACGAACCGTTCACTGGGCACTTATCTGTACGAAAATCCCTATTTATTTACCTGTTTTTACAAGGAAATAAAATGTGAAAAAAATATTTCTACATCCAATGGCCATTCCCAACCATTTAAATTTTTCTCTTACAGGTCTAACACTTCCGAAAAACCAATACAACGCCCACCCGGAACAATATATAAAGCTAAACGAACCGTTCACTGGGCACTTATCTGTACGAAAATCCCTATTGATTTACCTGTTTTTACAAGGAAATAAAATGTGAAAAAAATATTTCTACATCCCATGGCCTTTCCCAACCATTTAAATTTTTCTCTAACAGGTCTAACACTTCCGAAAAACCAATACAACGCCCACCCGGAACAATATATAAAGCTAAACGAACCGTTCACTGGGCACTTATCCGTACAAAAATCACTATTGTTTTACCTGTTTTTACAAGGAAATAAAATGTGAAAAAAATATTTCTACATCCCATGGCCTTTCCCAACCATTTAAATTTTTCTCTTACAGGTCTAACACTTCCGAAAAACAAATACAACACCCACCCGGAACAATATATAAAGCTAAACGAACCCTTCACTGGGTAGTTACACGTACGAAAATCCCTATTGATTTACCTGTTTTTACAAGGAAATAAAATGTGAAAAAAATATATCTACATCCCATGGCCTTTCCCAACCGTTTAAATTTTTCTCTTACAGGTCTAACACTTCCGAAAAACCAATACAACGCCCACCCGGAACAATATATAAAGCTAAACGAACCGTTCACTGGGCACTTATCTGTACGAAAATCCCTATTTATTTACCTGTTTTTACAAGGAAATAAAATGTGAAAAAAATATTTCTACATCCAATGGCCATTCCCAACCATTTAAATTTTTCTCTTACAGGTCTAACACTTCCGAAAAACCAATACAACGCCCACCCGGAACAATATATAAAGCTAAACGAACCGTTCACTGGGCACTTATCTGTACGAAAATCCCTATTGATTTACCTGTTTTTACAAGGAAATAAAATGTGAAAAAAATATTTCTACATCCCATGGCCTTTCCCAACCATTTAAATTTTTCTCTAACAGGTCTAACACTTCCGAAAAACCAATACAACGCCCACCCGGAACAATATATAAAGCTAAACGAACCGTTCACTGGGCACTTATCCGTACAAAAATCACTATTGTTTTACCTGTTTTTACAAGGAAATAAAATGTGAAAAAAATATTTCTACATCCCATGGCCTTTCCCAACCATTTAAATTTTTCTCTTACAGGTCTAACACTTCTGAAAAACCAATACAACACCCACCCGGAATAATATATAAAGCTAAACGAACCCTTCAGTGGGTAGTTACACGTACGAAAATCCCTATTGATTTACCTGTTTTTACAAGGAAATAAAATGTGAAAAAAATATATCTACATCCCATGGCCTTTCCCAACCGTTTAAATTTTTCTCTTACAGGTCTAACACTTCCGAAAAACCAATACAACGCCCACCCGGAACAATATATAAAGCTAAACGAACCGTTCACTGGGCACTTATCTGAACGAAAATCCCTATTGATTTACCTGTTTTTACAAGGAAATAAAATGTGAAAAAAATATTTCTACATCCAATGGCCATTCCCAACCATTTAAATTTTTCTCTTACAGGTCTAACACTTCCGAAAAACCAATACAACGCCCACCCGGAACAATATATAAAGCTAAACGAACCGTTCACTGGGCACTTATCTGTACGAAAATCCCTATTGATTTACCTGTTTTTACAAGGAAATAAAATGTGAAAAAAATATTTCTACATCCCATGGCCTTTCCCAACCATTTAAATTTTTCTCTAACAGGTCTAACACTTCCGAAAAACCAATACAACGCCCACCCGGAACAATATATAAAGCTAAACGAACCGTTCACTGGGCACTTATCCGTACAAAAATCACTATTGTTTTACCTGTTTTTACAAGGAAATAAAATGTGAAAAAAATATTTCTACATCCCATGGCCTTTCCCAACCATTTAAATTTTTCTCTTACAGGTCTAACACTTCTGAAAAACCAATACAACACCCACCTGGAACAATATATAAAGCTAAACGAACCGTACAATGGGCACTTATCCTTACGAAAATCCCTATTGATTTACCTGTTTTTACAAGGAAATAAAATGTGAAAAAAATATTTCTACATCCCATGGACTTTCCCAACCATTTAAATTTTTCTCTTACAGGTCTAACACTTCCGAACAACCAATACAACGTCCACCCGGAACAATATATAAAGCTAAACTAACCGTTTACTGGGTACTTACACGTACGAAAATCCCTATTGATTTACCTGTTTTTACAAGGAAATAAAATGTGGAAAAAATATTTCTACATCCCATGGTCTTTCCCAACCATTTAAAGTTTTCTCTTAAAGGTCTAACACTTCCGAAAAACCAATACAACGCACACCCGGAACAATATATAAAGCTAAACGAACCGTTCACTGGGCACTTATCTGTACGAAAATCCCTATTGATTTACCTTTTTTTACAAGGAAATAAAATGTGAAAAAAATATTTCTACATCCCATGGCCTTTCCCAACCATTTAAATTTTTGTCTTACATGTCTAACACTTCCGAAAAACCAATACAACGCCCACCCGGAACAATATATAAAGCTAAACGAACCGTTCACTAGGCACTTATCTGTACGAAAATCCCTATTGATTTACCTGTTTTTACAAGGAAATAAAATGTGAAAAAAATATTTCTACATCCCATGGCCATTCCCAACCATTTAAATTTTTCTCTTACAGGTCTAACACTTCCGAAAAACCAATACAACGCCCACCCGGAACAATATATAAAGCTAAACGAACCGTTCACTGGGCACTTATCTGTACGAAAATCCCTATTGATTTACCTGTTTTTACAAGGAAATAAAATGTGAAAAAAATATTTCTACATCCCATGGCCTTTCCCAACCATTTAAATTTTTCTCTAACAGGTCTAACACTTCCGAAAAACCAATACAACGCCCACCCGGAACAATATATAAAGCTAAACGAACCGTTCACTGGGCACTTATCCGTACAAAAATCACTATTGTTTTACCTGTTTTTACAAGGAAATAAAATGTGAAAAAAATATTTCTACATCCCATGGCCTTTCCCAACCATTTAAATTTTTCTCTTACAGGTCTAACACTTCTGAAAAACCAAAACAACACCCACCTGGAACAATATATAAAGCTAAACGAACCGTACAATGGGCACTTATCCTTACGAAAATCCCTATTGATTTACCTGTTTTTACAAGGAAATAAAATGTGAAAAAAATATTTCTACATCCCATGGACTTTCCCAACCATTTAAATTTTTCTCTTACAGGTCTAACACTTCCGAACAACCAATACAACGTCCACCCGGAACAATATATAAAGCTAAACTAACCGTTTACTGGGTACTTACACGTACGAAAATCCCTATTGATTTACCTGTTTTTACAAGGAAATAAAATGTGGAAAAAATATTTCTACATCCCATGGTCTTTCCCAACCATTTAAAGTTTTCTCTTAAAGGTCTAACACTTCCGAAAAACCAATACAACGCACACCCGGAACAATATATAAAGCTAAACGAACCGTTCACTGGGCACTTATCTGTACGAAAATCCCTATTGATTTACCTTTTTTTACAAGGAAATAAAATGTGAAAAAAATATTTCTACATCCCATGGCCTTTCCCAACCATTTAAATTTTTGTCTTACATGTCTAACACTTCCGAAAAACCAATACAACGCCCACCCGGAACAATATATAAAGCTAAACGAACCGTTCACTAGGCACTTATCTGTACGAAAATCCCTATTGATTTACCTGTTTTTACAAGGAAATAAAATGTGAAAAAAATATTTCTACATCCCATGGCCATTCCCAACCATTTAAATTTTTCTCTTACAGGTCTAACACTTCCGAAAAACCAATACAACGCCCACCCGGAACAATATATAAAGCTAAACGAACCGTTCACTGGGCACTTATCTGTACGAAAATCCCTATTGATTTACCTGTTTTTACAAGGAAATAAAATGTGAAAAAAATATTTCTACATCCCATGGCCTTTCCCAACCATTTAAATTTTTCTCTAACAGGTCTAACACTTCCGAAAAACCAATACAACGCCCACCCGGAACAATATATAAAGCTAAACGAACCGTTCACTGGGCACTTATCCGTACAAAAATCACTATTGTTTTACCTGTTTTTACAAGGAAATAAAATGTGAAAAAAATATTTCTACATCCCATGGCCTTTCCCAACCATTTAAAGTTTTCTCTTACAGGTCTAACACTTCTGAAAAACCAATACAACAACCACCTGGAACAATATATAAAGCTAAACGAACCGTACAATGGGCACTTATCCTTACGAAAATCCCTATTGATTTACCTGTTTTTACAAGGAAATAAAATGTGAAAAAAATATTTCTACATCCCATGGACTTTCCCAACCATTTAAATTTTTCTCTTACAGGTCTAACACTTCCGAACAACCAATACAACGTCCACCCGGAACAATATATAAAGCTAAACTAACCGTTTACTGGGTACTTACACGTACGAAAATCCCTATTGATTTACCTGTTTTTACAAGGAAATAAAATGTGGAAAAAATATTTCTACATCCCATGGCCTTTCCCAACCATTTAAAGTTTTCTCTTACAGGTCTAACACTTCCGAAAAACCAATACAACGCACACCCGGAACAATATATAAAGCTAAACGAACCGTTCACTGGGCACTTATCTGTACGAAAATCCCTATTGATTTACCTGTTTTTACAAGGAAATAAAATGTGAAAAAAATATTTCTACATCCCATGGCCTTTCCCAACCATTTAAATTTTTGTCTTACATGTCTAACACTTCCGAAAAACCAATACAACGCCCACCCGGAACAATATATAAAGCTAAACGAACCGTTCACTGGGCACTTATCTGTACGAAAATCCCTATTGATTTACCTGTTTTTACAAGGAAATAAAATGTGAAAAAAATATTTCTACATCCCATGGCCTTTCCCAACCATTTAAATTTTTGTCTTACATGTCTAACACTTCCGAAAAACCAATACAACGCCCACCCGGAACAATATATAAAGCTAAACGAACCGTTCACTAGGCACTTATCTGTACGAAAATCCCTATTGATTTACCTGTTTTTACAAGGAAATAAAATGTGAAAAAAATATTTCTACATCCCATGGCCATTCCCAACCATTTAAATTTTTCTCTTACAGGTCTAACACTTCCGAAAAACCAATACAACGCCCACCCGGAACAATATATAAAGCTAAACGAACCGTTCACTGGGCACTTATCTGTACGAAAATCCCTATTGATTTACCTGTTTTTACAAGGAAATAAAATGTGAAAAAAATATTTCTACATCCCATGGCCTTTCCCAACCATTTAAATTTTTCTCTAACAGGTCTAACACTTCCGAAAAACCAATACAACGCCCACCCGGAACAATATATAAAGCTAAACGAACCGTTCACTGGGCACTTATCCGTACAAAAATCACTATTGTTTTACCTGTTTTTACAAGGAAATAAAATGTGAAAAAAATATTTCTACATCCCATGGCCTTTCCCAACCATTTAAAGTTTTCTCTTACAGGTCTAACACTTCTGAAAAACCAATACAACAACCACCTGGAACAATATATAAAGCTAAACGAACCGTACAATGGGCACTTATCCTTACGAAAATCCCTATTGATTTACCTGTTTTTACAAGGAAATAAAATGTGAAAAAAATATTTCTACATCCCATGGACTTTCCCAACCATTTAAATTTTTCTCTTACAGGTCTAACACTTCCGAACAACCAATACAACGTCCACCCGGAACAATATATAAAGCTAAACTAACCGTTTACTGGGTACTTACACGTACGAAAATCCCTATTGATTTACCTGTTTTTACAAGGAAATAAAATGTGGAAAAAATATTTCTACATCCCATGGCCTTTCCCAACCATTTAAAGTTTTCTCTTACAGGTCTAACACTTCCGAAAAACCAATACAACGCACACCCGGAACAATATATAAAGCTAAACGAACCGTTCACTGGGCACTTATCTGTACGAAAATCCCTATTGATTTACCTGTTTTTACAAGGAAATAAAATGTGAAAAAAATATTTCTACATCCCATGGCCTTTCCCAACCATTTAAATTTTTGTCTTACATGTCTAACACTTCCGAAAAACCAATACAACGCCCACCCGGAACAATATATAAAGCTAAACGAACCGTTCACTGGGCACTTATCTGTACGAAAATCCCTATTGATTTACCTGTTTTTACAAGGAAATAAAATGTGAAAAAAATATTTCTACATCCCATGGCCTTTCCCAACCATTTAAAGTTTTCTCTTACAGGTCTAACACTTCTGAAAAACCAATACAACAACCACCTGGAACAATATATAAAGCTAAACGAACCGTACAATGGGCACTTATCCTTACGAAAATCCCTATTGATTTACCTGTTTTTACAAGGAAATAAAATGTGAAAAAAATATTTCTACATCCCATGGACTTTCCCAACCATTTAAATTTTTCTCTTACAGGTCTAACACTTCCGAACAACCAATACAACGTCCACCCGGAACAATATATAAAGCTAAACTAACCGTTTACTGGGTACTTACACGTACGAAAATCCCTATTGATTTACCTGTTTTTACAAGGAAATAAAATGTGGAAAAAATATTTCTACATCCCATGGCCTTTCCCAACCATTTAAAGTTTTCTCTTACAGGTCTAACACTTCCGAAAAACCAATACAACGCACACCCGGAACAATATATAAAGCTAAACGAACCGTTCACTGGGCACTTATCTGTACGAAAATCCCTATTGATTTACCTGTTTTTACAAGGAAATAAAATGTGAAAAAAATATTTCTACATCCCATGGACTTTCCCAACCATTTAAATTTTTCTCTTACAGGTCTAACACTTCCGAACAACCAATACAACGTCCACCCGGAACAATATATAAAGCTAAACTAACCGTTTACTGGGTACTTACACGTACGAAAATCCCTATTGATTTACCTGTTTTTACAAGGAAATAAAATGTGGAAAAAATATTTCTACATCCCATGGCCTTTCCCAACCATTTAAAGTTTTCTCTTACAGGTCTAACACTTCCGAAAAACCAATACAACGCACACCCGGAACAATATATAAAGCTAAACGAACCGTTCACTGGGCACTTATCTGTACGAAAATCCCTATTGATTTACCTGTTTTTACAAGGAAATAAAATGTGAAAAAAATATTTCTACATCCCATGGCCTTTCCCAACCATTTAAATTTTTGTCTTACATGTCTAACACTTCCGAAAAACCAATACAACGCCCACCCGGAACAATATATAAAGCTAAACGAACCGTTCACTGGGCACTTATCTGTACGAAAATCCCTATTGATTTACCTGTTTTTACAAGGAAATAAAATGTGAAAAAAATATTTCTACATCCCATGGCCATTCCCAACCATTTAAATTTTTCTCTTACAGGTCTAACACTTCCGAAAAACAAATACAACACCCACCCGGAACAATATATAAAGCTAAACGAACCGTTCACTGGGCACTTATCTGTACGAAAATCCCTATTGATTTACCTGTTTTTACAAGGAAATAAAATGTGAAAAAAATATTTCTACATCCCATGGCCATTCCCAACCATTTAAATTTTTCTCTTACAAGTCTAACACTTCCGAAAAACAAATACAACGCCCACCCGGAACAATATATAAAGCTAAACGAACCGTTCACTGGGTACTTATCCGTAAGAAAATCCCTATTGATTTATCTATTTTTACAAGGAAGTAAAATGTGAAAAAAATATTTCTACATCACATGGCCTTTCCCAACCATTTAAATTTTTCTCTTACAGGTCTAACACTTCCGAAAAACCAATACAACGCCCACCCGGAACAATATATAAAGCTAAACGAACCGTTCACTGGGTAGTTACACGTACGAAAATCCCTATTGATTTACCTGTTTTTACAAGGAAATAAAATGTGAAAAAAATATTTCTACATCCCATGGCCTTTCCCAACCATTTAAATTTTTCTCTTACAGGTCTAACACTTCCGAGAAACCAATACAACGCCCACCCGGAACAATATATAAAGCTAAACGAACCGTTCACTGGGCACTTATCTGTACGAAAATCCCTATTGATTTACCTGTTTTTACAAGGAAATAAAATGTGAAAAAAATATTTCTACATCCCATGGCCATTCCCAACCATTTAAATTTTTCTCTTACAGGTCTAACACTTCCGAAAAACCAATACAACGCCCACCCGGAACAATATATAAAGCTAAACGAACCGTTCACTGGGCACTTATCTGTACGAAAATCCCTATTGATTTACCTGTTTTTACAAGGAAATAAAATGTGAAAAAAATATTTCTACATCCCATGGCCTTTCCCAACCATTTAAATTTTTCTCTAACAGGTCTAACACTTCCGAAAAACCAATACAACGCCCACCCGGAACAATATATAAAGCTAAACGAACCGTTCACTGGGCACTTATCCGTACAAAAATCACTATTGTTTTACCTGTTTTTACAAGGAAATAAAATGTGAAAAAAATATTTCTACATCCCATGGCCTTTCCCAACCATTTAAATTTTTCTCTTACAGGTCTAACACTTCTGAAAAACCAATACAACACCCACCTGGAACAATATATAAAGCTAAACGAACCGTACAATGGGCACTTATCCTTACGAAAATCCCTATTGATTTACCTGTTTTTACAAGGAAATAAAATGTGAAAAAAATATTTCTACATCCCATGGACTTTCCCTACCATTTAAATTTTTCTCTTACAGGTCTAACACTTCCGAACAACCAATACAACGTCCACCCGGAACAATATATAAAGCTAAACTAACCGTTTACTGGGTACTTACACGTACGAAAATCCCTATTGATTTACCTGTTTTTACAAGGAAATAAAATGTGGAAAAAATATTTCTACATCCCATGGCCTTTCCCAACCATTTAAAGTTTTCTCTTACAGGTCTAACACTTCCGAAAAACCAATACAACGCACACCCGGAACAATATATAAAGCTAAACGAACCGTTCACTGGGCACTTATCTGTACGAAAATCCCTATTGATTTACCTGTTTTTACAAGGAAATAAAATGTGAAAAAAATATTTCTACATCCCATGGCCTTTCCCAACCATTTAAATTTTTGTCTTACATGTCTAACACTTCCGAAAAACCAATACAACGCCCACCCGGAACAATATATAAAGCTAAACGAACCGTTCACTGGGCACTTATCTGTACGAAAATCCCTATTGATTTACCTGTTTTTACAAGGAAATAAAATGTGAAAAAAATATTTCTACATCCCATGGCCATTCCCAACCATTTAAATTTTTCTCTTACAGGTCTAACACTTCCGAAAAACAAATACAACACCCACCCGGAACAATATATAAAGCTAAACGAACCGTTCACTGGGCACTTATCTGTACGAAAATCCCTATTGATTTAGCTGTTTTTACAAGGAAATAAAATGTGAAAAAAATATTTCTACATCCCATGGCCATTCCCAACCATTTAAATTTTTCTCTTACAGGTCTAACACCTCCGAAAAACAAATACAACGCCCACCCGGAACAATATATAAAGCTAAACGAACCGTTCACTGGGTACTTATCCGTAAGAAAATCCCTATTGATTTATCTATTTTTACAAGGAAGTAAAATGTGAAAAAAATATTTCTACATCCCATGGCCTTTCCCAACCATTTAAATTTTTCTCTTACAGGTCTAACACTTCCGAAAAACCAATACAACGCCCACCCGGAACAATATATAAAGCTAAACGAACCGTTCACTGGGTAGTTACACGTACGAAAATCCCTATTGATTTACCTGTTTTTACAAGGAAATAAAATGTGAAAAAAATATTTCTACATCCCATGGCCTTTCCCAACCATTTAAATTTTTCTCTTACAGGTCTAACACTTCCGAGAAACCAATACAACGCCCACCCGGAACAATATATAAAGCTAAACGAACCGTTCACTGGGCACTTATCTGTACGAAAATCCCTATTGATTTACCTGTTTTTACAAGGAAATAAAATGTGAAAAAAATATTTCTACATCCCATGGCCATTCCCAACCATTTAAATTTTTCTCTTACAGGTCTAACACTTCCGAAAAACCAATACAACGCCCACCCGGAACAATATATAAAGCTAAACGAACCGTTCACTGGGCAATAATCTGTACGAAAATCCCTATTGATTTACCTGTTTTTACAAGGAAATAAAATGTGAAAAAAATATTTCTACATCCCATGGCCTTTCCCAACCATTTAAATTTTTCTCTAACAGGTCTAACACTTCTGAAAAACCAATACAACGCCCACCCGGAACAATATATAAAGCTAAACGAACCGTTCACTGGGCACTTATCCGTACGAAAATCCCTATTGATTTACCTGTTTTTACAAGGAAATAAAATGTGAAAAAAATATTTCTACATCCCATGGCCTTTCCCAACCATTTAAATTTTTGTCTTACATGTCTAACACTTCCGAAAAACCAATACAACGCCCACCCGGAACAATATATAAAGCTAAACGAACCGTTCAATGGGTACTTATGCGTACGAAAATCCCTATTGTTTTACCTGTTTTTACAAGGAAATAAAATGTGAAAAAAATATTTCTACATCCCATGGCCTTTCCCAACCATTTAAATTTTTGTCTTACAGGTCTAACACTTCCGAAAAACCAATACAATGCCCACCCGGAACAATATATAAAGCTAAACTAACCGTTTACTGGGTACTTACACGTACGAAAATCCCTATTGATTTACCAGTTTTTACAAGGAAATAAAATGTGGAAAAAATATTTCTACATCCCATGGCCTTTCCCAACCATTTAAAGTTTTCTCTTACAGGTCTAACACTTCCGAAAAACCAATACAACGCACACCCGGAACAATATATAAAGCTAAACGAACCGTTCACTGGGCACTTATCTGTACGAAAATCCCTATTGATTTACCTGTTTTTACAAGGAAATAAAATGTGAAAAAAATATTTCTACATCCCATGGCCTTTCCCAACCATTTAAATTTTTGTCTTACATGTCTAACACTTCCGAAAAACCAATGCAACGCCCACCCGGAACACTATATAAAGCTAAACGAACCGTTCACTGGGCACTTATCTGTACGAAAATCCCTATTGATTTACCTGTTTTTACAAGGAAATAAAATGTGAAAAAAATATTTCTACATCCCATGGCCATTCCCAACCATTTAAATTTTTCTCTTACAGGTCTAACACTTCCGAAAAACAAATACAACACCCACCCGGAACAATATATAAAGCTAAACGAACCGTTCACTGGGCACTTATCTGTACGAAAATCCCTATTGATTTACCTGTTTTTACAAGGAAATAAAATGTGAAAAAAATATTTCTACATCCCATGGCCATTCCCAACCATTTAAATTTTTCTCTTACAGGTCTAACACTTCCGAAAAACAAATACAACGCCCACCCAGAACAATATATAAAGCTAAACGAACCGTTCACTGGGTACTTATCCGTAAGAAAATCCCTATTGATTTATCTGTTTTTACAAGGAAGTAAAATGTGAAAAAAATATTTCTACATCCCATGGCCTTTCCCAACCATTTAAATTTTTCTCTTACAGGTCTAACACTTCCGAAAAACCAATACAACGCCCACCCGGAACAATATATAAAGCTAAACGAACCGTTCACTGGGTAGTTACACGTACGAAAATCCCTATTGATTTACCTGTTTTTACAAGGAAATAAAATGTGAAAAAAATATTTCTACATCCCATGGCCTTTCCCAACCATTTAAATTTTTCTCTTACAGGTCTAACACCTCTGAGAAACCAATACAACGCCCACCCGGAACAATATATAAAGCTAAACGAACTGTTCACTGGGTAGTTACACGTACGAAAATCCCTATTGATTTACCTGTTTTTACAAGGAAATAAAATGTGAAAAAAATATTTCTACATCCCATGGCCTTTCCCAACCATTTAAATTTTTCTCTTACAGGTCTAACACTTCCGAAAAACCAATACAACGCCCGCCCGGAACAATAGATAAAGCTAAACGAACCGTTCACTGGGCACTTATCCGTACGAAAATCCCTATTGATTTACCTGTTTTTACAAGGAAATAAAATGTGAAAAAAATATTTCTACATCCCATGGCCATTCCCAACCATTTAAATTTTTGTCTTACAGGTCTAACACTTCCGAAAAACCAATACAACGCCCACCCGGAACAATATATAAAGCTAAATGAACCGTTCACTGGGCACCAATCTGTACGAAAATCCCTATTGATTTACCTGTTTTTACAAGGAAATAAAATGTGAAAAAAATATTTCTACATCCCATGGCCTTTCCCAACCATTTAAATTTTTGTCTTACATGTCTAACACTTCCGAAAAACCAATACAACGCCCACCCGGAACAATATATAAAGCTAAACGAACCGTTCACTGGGCACTTATCTGTACGAAAATCCCTATTGATTTACCTGTTTTTACAAGGAAATAAAATGTGAAAAAAATATTTCTACATCCCATGGCCATTCCCAACCATTTAAAATTTTCTCTTACAGGTCTAACACTTCCGAAAAACCAATACAACGCCTAAAGGGAAAAATATATAAAGCTAAACGAACCATTCACTGGGTACTTATCCTTACGAAAATCCCTATTGATTTACCAGTTTTTACAAGGAAATAAAATGTGAAAAAAATATTTCTACATCCCATGGCCTTTCCCAACCATTTAAATTTTTCTCTTACAGGTCTAACACCTCCGAAAAACCAATACAACGCCCACCCGGAACAATATATGAAGCTAAACTAACCGTTTACTGGGTACTTACACGTACGAAAATCCCTATTGATTTACCTGTGTTTACAAGGAAATAAAATGTGGAAAAAATATTTCTACATCCCATGGCCTTTCCCAACCATTTAAATTTTTCTCTTACAGGTCTAACACTTCCGAAAAACCAATACAACGCCTACCCGGAACAATATATAAAGCTAAACGAACCGTTCACAGGGCACTTATCCGTACGAAAATCCCTATTGTTTTACCTGTTTTTACAAGGAAATAAAATGTGAAAAAAATGTTTCTACATCCCTTGGCCTTTCCCAACCATTTAAATTTTTCTCTTACAGGTCTAACACTTCCGAAAAACCAATACAACGCCTACCCGGAACAATATATAAAGCTAAACGAACCGTTCACTGGGCACTTATCCGTACGAAAATCCCTATTGTTTTACCTGTTTTTACAAGGAAATAAAATGTGAAAAAAATATTTCTACATCCCTTGGCCTTTCCCAACCATTTAAATTTTTCTCTTACAGGTCTAACACTTCCGAAAAACCAATACAACGCCCACCCGGAACAATATATAAAGCTAAACGAACCGTTCACTGGGCACTTATCCGTACGAAAATCCCTATTGATTTACCTGATTTTACAAGAAAATAAAATGTGAAAAAAAATTTCTACATCCCATGGCCTTTCCCAACCCTTTAAATTTTTCTCTTACAGGTCTAACACTTCCAAAAAACCAATACAACGCCCACCCGGAACAATATATAAAGGTAAACGAACCGTTCACTGGGCACTTATCCGTACGAAAATCCCTATTGATTTACCTGTTTTTACAAGGAAATAAAATGTGAAAAAAATATTTCTACATCCCATGGCCTTTCCCAACCATTTAAATTTTTCTCTTACAGGTCTAACACTTCCGAAAAACCAATACAACGCCTACCCGGAACAATATATAAAGCTAAACGAACCGTTCACAGGGCACTTATCCGTACGAAAATCCCTATTGTTTTACCTGTTTTTACAAGGAAATAAAATGTGAAAAAAATGTTTCTACATCCCTTGGCCTTTCCCAACCATTTAAATTTTTCTCTTACAGGTCTAACACTTCCGAAAAACCAATACAACGCCTACCCGGAACAATATATAAAGCTAAACGAACCGTTCACTGGGCACTTATCCGTACGAAAATCCCTATTGTTTTACCTGTTTTTACAAGGAAATAAAATGTGAAAAAAATATTTCTACATCCCTTGGCCTTTCCCAACCATTTAAATTTTTCTCTTACAGGTCTAACACTTCCGAAAAACCAATACAACGCCCACCCGGAACAATATATAAAGCTAAACGAACCGTTCACTGGGCACTTATCCGTACGAAAATCCCTATTGATTTACCTGATTTTACAAGAAAATAAAATGTGAAAAAAATATTTCTATAACACTTCCGAAAAACCAATACAACATCCACCCGGAACAATATATAAAGCTAAACGAACCGTTCATTGGGTACTTATCCGTACGAAAATCCCTATCGATTTTCCTGTTTTTACAAGGAAGTAAAATGTGAAAAAAATAATTCTACATCACATGGCCTTTCCCAACCATTGACATTTTTCTCTTACAGGTCTAACACTTCCGAAAAACCAAAACAACGCCCACCCGGAACAATATATAAAGCTAAACGAAGCGTTCACTGGGCACTTATCCGTACGAAAAACCCTATTGATTTACCTGTTTTTACAAGGAAATAAAATGTGAAAAAAATATTTCTAAATCCCATGGCCTTTCCCAACCATTTAAATTTTTCTCTTACAGGTCTAACACTTCCGAAAAACCAAAACAATGCCCACCCGGAACAATATATAAAGCTAAACGAACCGTTCACTGGGCACTTATCCGTACGAAAAACCCTATTGATTTACCTGTTTTTACAAGGAAATAAAATGTGAAAAAAATATTTCTACATCCCATGGCCTTTCCCAACCATTTAAATTTTTCTCTTACAGGTCTAACACTTCCGAAAAACCAAAACAATGCCCACCCGGAACAATATATAAAGCTAAACGAACCGTTCCCTGGGCACTTATCCGTACGAAAAACCCTATTGATTTACCTGTTTTACAAGGAAATAAAATGTGAAAAAAATATTTCTACATCCCATGGCCTTTCCCAACCATTTAAATTCTTCTCTTACAGGTCTAACACATCCGAAAAACCAATACAACGCCCACCCGGAACAATATATAAAGCTAAACGAACCGTTCACTGGGTACATATCCGTACGAAAATCCCTATTGATTTTCCTGTTTTTACAAGGAAGTAAAATGTGAAAAAAATATTTCTACATCCCATGGCCTTTCCCAACCATTCAAATTTTTCTCTTACAGGTCTAACACTTCCGAAAAACCAATACAACGCCCACCCGGAACAATATATAAAGCTAAACGAACCGTTCACTGGGTACTTATCCGTACGAAAAACCCTATTGATTTTCCTGTTTTTACAAGGAAGTAAAATGTGAAAAAAATATTTCTACATCCCATGGACTTTCCCAACCATTTAAATTTTTCTCTTACAGGTCTAACACTTCCGAAAATCCAATACAACGCCCACCCGGAACAATATATAAAGCTAAACGAACCGTTCACTGGGCACTTATCCGTACGAAAAACCCTATTGATTTACCTGTTTTTACAAGGAAATAAAATGTGAAAAAAATATTTCTACATCCCATGGCCTTTCCCAACCATTTAAATTTTTCTCTTACAGGTCTAACACTTCCGAAAAACCAAAACAACGCCCACCCGGAACAATATATAAAGCTAAACGAACCGTTCACTGGGCACTTATCCGTACGAAGATCCCTATTGATTTACCTGTTTTTAAAAGGAAATAAAATGTGAAAAAAATATTTCTACATCCCATGGCCTTTCCCAACCATTTAAATTTTTCTCTTACAGGTCTAACACTTCCGAAAAACCAATACAACGCCCACCCGGAACAATATATAAAGCTAAACGAACCGTTCACTGGGTACTTATCTGTACGAAAAACCCTATTGATTTACCTGTTTTTACAAGGAAGTAAATGTGAAAAAAATATTTCTACATCCCATGGCCTTTCCCAACCATTTAAATTTTTCTCTTACAGGTCTAACACTTCCGAAAATCCAATACATCGCCCACCCAGAAGAATATATAAAGATAAACGAACCGTTCACTAGGTACTTATCCGTCCAAAAATCCCTATCGATTTTCCTGTTTTTACAAGGAAGTAAAATGTGAAAAAAATATTTCTACATCCCATGGCCTTTCCCAACCATTTAAATTTTTCTCTTACAGGTCTAACACTTCCGAAAAACCAATACAACGCCCACCCGGAACCATATATAAAGCTAAACGAACCGTTCACTGGGTACTTATCCGTACGAAAATCCCTATTGATTTACCTGTTTTTAAAAGGAAATAAAATGTGAAAAAAATATTTCTACATCCCATGGCCTTTCCCAACCATTTAAATTTTTCTCTTACAGGTCTAACACTTCCGAAAAACCAAAACAACGCCCACCCGGAACAATATATAAAGATAAACGAACCGTTCACTGGGTACTTATCCGTATGAAAAACCCTATTGATTTACCTGTTTTTACAAGGAAGTAAATGTGAAAAAAATATTTCTACATCCCATGGCCTTTCCCAACCATTTAAATTTTTCTCTTACAAGTCTAACACTTCCGAAAATCGAATACAACGCCCACCCGGAAGAATATATAAAGCTAAACGAACGGTTCACTAGCTACTTATCCGTACGAAAATCCCTATCGATTTTCCTGTTTTTACAAGGAAGTAAAATGTGAAAAAAATATTTCTACATCCCATGGCCTTTCCCAACCATTGACATTTTTCTCTTACAGGTCTAACACTTCCGAAAAATCAAAACAACGCCCACCCGGAACAATATATAAAGCTAAACGAAGCGTTCACTGGGCACTTATCCGTACGAAAATCCCTATCGTTTTACCTGTATTTACAAGGAAATAAAATGTGAAAAAAATATTTCTACATACCATGGCCTTTCCCAACCATTTAAATTTTTCTCTTACAGGTCTAACACTTCCGAAAAACCAATACAACATCCACCCGGAACAATATATAAAGCTAAACGAACCGTTCATTGGGTACTTATCCGTACGAAAATCCCTATCGATTTTCCTGTTTTTACAAGGAAGTAATATGTGAAAAAAATAATTCTACATCACATGGCCTTTCCCAACCATTAAAATTTTTCTCTTACAGGTCTAACACTTCCGAAAAACCAAAACAACGCCCACCCGGAACAATATATAAAGCTAAACGAACCGTTCACTGGGCACTTATCCGTACGAAAAACCCTATTGATTTACCTGTTTTTACAAGGAAATAAAATGTGAAAAAAATATTTCTAAATCCCATGGCCTTTCCCAACCATTTAAATTTTTCTCTTACAGGTCTAACACTTCCGAAAAACCAAAACAATGCCCACCCGGAACAATATATAAAGCTAAACGAACCGTTCACTGGGCACTTATCCGTACGAAAAACCCTATTGATTTACCTGTTTTTACAAGGAAATAAAATGTGAAAAAAATATTTCTACATCCCATGGCCTTTCCCAACCATTTAAATTTTTCTCTTACAGGTCTAACACTTCCGAAAAACCAAAACAATGCCCACCCGGAACAATATATAAAGCTAAACGAACCGTTCCCTGGGCACTTATCCGTACGAAAAACCCTATTGATTTACCTGTTTTACAAGGAAATAAAATGTGAAAAAAATATTTCTACATCCCATGGCCTTTCCCAACCATTTAAATTCTTCTCTTACAGGTCTAACACATCCGAAAAACCAATACAACGCCCACCCGGAACAATATATAAAGCTAAACGAACCGTTCACTGGGTACATATCCGTACGAAAATCCCTATTGATTTTCCTGTTTTTACAAGGAAGTAAAATGTGAAAAAAATATTTCTACATCCCATGGCCTTTCCCAACCATTTAAATTTTTCTCTTACAGGTCTAACACTTCCGAAAAACCAATACAACGCCCACCCGGAACAATATATAAAGCTAAACGAACCGTTCACTGGGTACTTATCCGTACGAAAAACCCTATTGATTTTCCTGTTTTTACAAGGAAGTAAAATGTGAAAAAAATATTTCTACATCCCATGGACTTTCCCAACCATTTAAATTTTTCTCTTACAGGTCTAACACTTCCGAAAATCCAATACAACGCCCACCCCGAACAATATATAAAGCTAAACGAACGGTTCACTGGGTACTTATCCGTACGAAAATCCCTATCGATTTTCCTGTTTTTACAAGGAAGTAAAATGTGAAAAAAATAATTCTACATCCCATGGCCTTTCCCAACCATTTAAATTTTTCTCTTACAGGTCTAACACTTCCGAAAAACCAAAACAACGCCCACCCGGAACAATATATAAAGCTAAACGAACCGTTCACTGGGCACTTATCCGTACGAAAAACCCTATTGATTTACCTGTTTTTACAAGGAAATAAAGTGTGAAAAAAATATTTCTACATCCCATGGCCTTTCCCAACCATTTAAATTCTTCTCTTACAGGTCTAACACATCCGAAAAACCAATACAACGCCCACCCGGAACAATATATAAAGCTAAACGAACGGTTCACTGGGTACTTATCCGTACGAAAATCCCTATCGATTTTCCTGTTTTTACAAGGAAGTAAAATGTGAAAAAAATAATTCTACATCCCATGGCCTTTCCCAACCATTTAAATTTTTCTCTTACAGGTCTAACACTTCCGAAAAACCAAAACAACGCCCACCCGGAACAATATATAAAGCTAAACGAACCGTTCACTGGGCACTTATCCGTACGAAAAACCCTATTGATTTACCTGTTTTTACAAGGAAATAAAGTGTGAAAAAAATATTTCTACATCCCATGGCCTTTCCCAACCATTTAAATTTTTCTCTTACAGGTCTAACACTTCCGAAAAACCAAAACAATGCCCACCCGGAACAATATATAAAGCTAAACGAACCGTTCACTGGGCACTTATACATACGAAAAACCCTTTTGATTTACCTGTTTTACAAGGAAATAAAATGTGAAAAAAATATTTCTACATCCCATGGCCTTTCCCAACCATTTAAATTCTTCTCTTACAGGTCTAACACATCCGAAAAACCAATACAACGCCCACCCGGAACAATATATAAAGCTAAACGAACGGTTCACTGGGTACTTATCCGTACGAAAATCCCTATCGATTTTCCTGTTTTTACAAGGAAGTAAAATGTGAAAAAAATAATTCTACATCCCATGGCCTTTCCCAACCATTTAAATTTTTCTCTTACAGGTCTAACACTTCCGAAAAACCGAAACAACGCCCACCCGGAACAATATATAAAGCTAAACGAACCGTTCACTGGGCACTTATCCGTACGAAAAACCCTATTGATTTACCTGTTTTTACAAGGAAATAAAGTGTGAAAAAAATATTTCTACATCCCATGGCCTTTCCCAACCATTTAAATTTTTCTCTTACAGGTCTAACACTTCCGAAAAACCAAAACAATGCCCACCCGGAACAATATATAAAGGTAAACGAACCGTTCACTGGGCACTTATCCGTACGAAAAACCCTATTGATTTACCTGTTTTACAAGGAAATAAAATGTGAAAAAAATATTTCTACATCCCATGGCCTTTCCCAACCATTTAAATTCTTCTCTTACAGGTCTAACACATCCGAAAAACCAATACAACGCCCACCCGGAACAATATATAAAGCTAAACGAACCGTTCACTGGGTACATATCCGTACGAAAATCCCTATTGATTTTCCTGTTTTTACAAGGAAGTAAAATGTGAAAAAAATATTTCTACATCCCATGGCCTTTCCCAACCATTTAAATTTTTCTCTTACAGGTCTAACACTTCCGAAAAACCAATACAACGCCCACCCGGAACAATATATAAAGCTAAACGAACCGTTCACTGGGTACTTATCCGTACGAAAAACCCTATTGATTTTCCTGTTTTTACAAGGAAGTAAAATGTGAAAAAAATATTTCTACATCCCATGGCCTTTCCCAACCATTTAAATTTTTCTCTTACAGGTCTAACACTTCCGAAAATCCAATACAACGCCCACCCCGAACAATATATAAAGCTAAACGAACGGATCACTGGGTACTTATCCGTACGAAAATCCCTATCGATTTTCCTGTTTTTACAAGGAAGTAAAATGTGAAAAAAATAATTCTACATCCCATGGCCTTTCCCAACCATTTAAATTTTTCTCTTACAGGTCTAACACTTCCGAAAAACCAATACAACGCCCACCCCGAACAATATATAAAGCTAAACGAACCGTTCACTGGGCACTTATACATACGAAAAACCCTTTTGATTTACCTGTTTTACAAGGAAATAAAATGTGAAAAAAATATTTCTACATCCCATGGCCTTTCCCAACCATTTAAATTCTTCTCTTACAGGTCTAACACATCCGAAAAACCAATACAACGCCCACCCGGAACAATATATAAAGCTAAACGAACCGTTCACTGGGTACATATCCGTACGAAAATCCGTATTGATTTTCCTGTTTTTACAAGGAAGTAAAATGTGAAAAAAATATTTCTACATCCCATGGCCTTTCCCAACCATTTAAATTTTTCTCTTACAGGTCTAACACTTCCGAAAAACCAAAACAACGCCCACCCGGAACAATATATAAAGCTAAACGAACCGTTCACTGGGCACTTATCCGTACGAAAAACCCTATTGATTTACCTGTTTTTACAAGGAAATAAAATGTGAAAAAAATATTTCTAAATCCCATGGCCTTTCCCAACCATTTAAATTTTTCTCTTACAGGTCTAACACTTCCGAAAAACCAAAACAATGCCCACCCGGAACAATATATAAAGCTAAACGAACCGTTCACTGGGCACTTATCCGTACGAAAAACCCTATTGATTTACCTGTTTTTACAAGGAAATAAAATGTGAAAAAAATATTTCTACATCCCATGGCCTTTCCCAACCATTTAAATTTTTCTCTTACAGGTCTAACACTTCCGAAAAACCAAAACAATGCCCACCCGGAACAATATATAAAGCTAAACGAACCGTTCACTGGGCACTTATCCGTACGAAAAACCCTATTGATTTACCTGTTTTACAAGGAAATAAAATGTGAAAAAAATATTTCTACATCCCATGGCCTTTCCCAACCATTTAAATTCTTCTCTTACAGGTCTAACACATCCGAAAAACCAATACAACGCCCACCCGGAACAATATATAAAGCTAAACGAACCGTTCACTGGGTACATATCCGTACGAAAATCCGTATTGATTTTCCTGTTTTTACAAGGAAGTAAAATGTGAAAAAAATATTTCTACATCCCATGGCCTTTCCCAACCATTTAAATTTTTCTCTTACAGGTCTAACACTTCCGAAAAACCAATACAACGCCCACCCGGAACAATATATAAAGCTAAACGAACCGTTCACTGGGCACTTATCCGTACGAAAAACCCTATTGATTTACCTGTTTTACAAGGAAATAAAATGTGAAAAAAATATTTCTACATCCCATGGCCTTGCCCAACCATTTAAATTCTTCTCTTACAGGTCTAACACATCCGAAAAACCAATAGAACGCCCACCCGGAACAATATATAAAGCTAAACGAACCGTTCACTGGGTACATATCCGTACGAAAATCCCTATTGATTTTCCTGTTTTTACAAGGAAGTAAAATGTGAAAAAAATATTTCTACATCCCATGGCCTTTCCCAACCATTTAAATTTTTCTCTTACAGGTCTAACACTTTCGAAAAACCAATACAACGCCCACCCGGAACAATATATAAAGCTAAACGAACGGTTCACTGGGTACTTATCCGTACGAAAATCCCTATCGATTTTCCTGTTTTTACAAGGAAGTAAAATGTGAAAAAAATAATTCTACATCCCATGGCCTTTCCCAACCATTTAAATTTTTCTCTTACACGTCTAACACTTCCGAAAAACCAAAACAACGCCCACCCGGAACAATATATAAAGCTAAACGAACCGTTCAATGGGCACTTACCCGTACGAAAAACCCTATTGATTTACCTGTTTTTACAAGGAAATAAAGTGTGAAAAAAATATTTCTACATCCCATGGCCTTTCCCAACCATTTAAATTTTTCTCTTACAGGTCTAACACTTCCGAAAAACCAAAACAATGCCCACCCGGAACAATATATAAAGCTAAACGAACCGTTTACTGGGCACTTATACATACGAAAAACCCTTTTGATTTACCTGTTTTACAAGGAAATAAAATGTGAAAAAAATATTTCCTCATCCCATGGCCTTTCCCAACCCTTTAAATTCTTCTCTTACAGGTCTAACACATCCGAAAAACCAATACAACGCCCATCCGGAACAATATATAAAGCTAAACGAACCGTTCACTGGGTACATATCCGTACGAAAATCCGTATTGATTTTCCTGTTTTTACAAGGAAGTAAATTGTGAAAAAAATATTTCTACATCCCATGGCCTTTCCCAACCATTTAAATTTTTCTCTTACAGGTCTAACACTTCCGAAAAACCAATACAACGCCCACCCGGAACAATATATAAAGCTAAACGAACCGTTCACTGGGTACTTATCCGTACGAAAAACCCTATTGATTTACCTGTTTTTACAAGGAAGTAAATGTGAAAAAAATATTTCTACATCCCATGGCCTTTCCCAACCATTTAAATTTTTCTCTTACAGGTCTAACACTTCCGAAAATCCAATACAACGCCCACCCCGAACAATATATAAAGATAAACGAACCGTTCACTAGGTACTTATCCGTCCGAAAATCCCTATCGATTTTCCTGTTTTTACAAGGAAGTAAAATGTGAAAAAAATATTTCTACATCCCATGGCCTTTCCCAACCATTTAAATTTTTCTCTTACAGGTCTAACACTTCCGAAAATCCAATACAACGCCCACCCTGAACAATATATAAAGCTAAACGAACGGTTCACTGGGTACTTATCCGTACGAAAATCCCTATTGATTTTCCTGTTTTTACAAGGAATTAAAATGTGAAAAAAATATTTCTACATCCCATGGCCTTTCACAACCATTTAAATTTTTCTCTTACAGGTCTAACACTTCCGAAAAACCAAAACAACGCCCACCCGGAACAATATATAAAGCTAAACGAACCGTTCACTGGGCACTTATCCGTACGAAAAACCCTATTGATTTACCTGTTTTTACAAGGAAATAAAGTGTGAAAAAAATATTTCTACATCCCATGGCCTTTCCCAACCATTTAAATTTTTCTCTTACAGGTCTAACACTTCCGAAAAACCAAAACAATGCCCACCCGGAACAATATATAAAGCTAAACGAACCGTTCACTGGGCACTTATACATACGAAAAACCCTTTTGATTTACCTGTTTTACAAGGAAATAAAATGTGAAAAAAATATTTCTACATCCCATGGCCTTTCCCAACCATTTAAATTCTTCTCTTACAGGTCTAACACATCCGAAAAACCAATACAACGCCCACCCGGAACAATATATAAAGCTAAACGAACCGATCACTGGGTACATATCCGTACGAAAATCCGTATTGATTTTCCTGTTTTTACAAGGAAGTAAAATGTGAAAAAAATATTTCTACATCCCATGGCCTTTCCCAACCATTTAAATTTTTCTCTTACAGGTCTAACACTTCCGAAAAACCAATACAACGCCCACCCGGAACAATATATAAAGCTAAACGAACCGTTCACTGGGCACTTATCCGTACGAAAAACCCTATTGATTTACCTGTTTTACAAGGAAATAAAATGTGAAAAAAATATTTCTACATCCCATGGCCTTGCCCAACCATTTAAATTCTTCTCTTACATGTCTAACACTTCCGAAAAACCAATACAACGCCCACCCGGAACAATATATAAAGCTAAACGAACCGTTCACTGGGTACATATCCGTACGAAAATCCCTATTGATTTTCCTGTTTTTACAAGGAAGTAAAATGTGAAAAAAATATTTCTACATCCCATGGCCTTTCCCAACCATTTAAATTTTTCTCTTACAGGTCTAACACTTCCGAAAAACCAATACAACGCCCACCCGGAACAATATATAAAGCTAAACGAACGGTTCACTGGGTACTTATCCGTACGAAAATCCCTATCGATTTTCCTGTTTTTACAAGGAAGTAAAATGTGAAAAAAATAATTCTACATCCCATGGCCTTTCCCAACCATTTAAATTTTTCTCTTACAGGTCTAACACTTCCGAAAAACCAAAACAACGCCCACCCGGAACAATATATAAAGCTAAACGAACCGTTCAATGGGCACTTATCCGTACGAAAAACCCTATTGATTTACCTGTTTTTACAAGGAAATAAAGTGTGAAAAAAATATTTCTACATCCCATGGCCTTTCCCAACCATTTAAATTTTTCTCTTACAGGTCTAACACTTCCGAAAAACCAAAACAATGCCCACCCGGAACAATATATAAAGCTAAACGAACCGTTTACTGGGCACTTATACATACGAAAAACCCTTTTGATTTACCTGTTTTACAAGGAAATAAAATGTGAAAAAAATATTTCTTCATCCCATGGCCTTTCCCAACCCTTTAAATTCTTCTCTTACAGGTCTAACACATCCGAAAAACCAATACAACGCCCATCCGGAACAATATATAAAGCTAAACGAACCGTTCACTGGGTACATATCCGTACGAAAATCCGTATTGATTTTCCTGTTTTTACAAGGAAGTAAAATGTGAAAAAAATATTTCTACATCCCATGGCCTTTCCCAACCATTTAAATTTTTCTCTTACAGGTCTAACACTTCCGAAAAACCAATACAACGCCCACCCGGAACAATATATAAAGCTAAACGAACCGTTCACTGGGTACTTATCCGTACGAAAAACCCTATCGATTTTCCTGTTTTTACAAGGAAGTAAAATGTGAAAAAAATATTTCTACATCCCATGGCCTTTCCCAACCATTTAAATTTTTCTCTTACAGGTCTAACACTTCCGAAAATCCAATACAACGCCCACCCTGAACAATATATAAAGCTAAACGAACGGTTCACTGGGTACTTATCCGTACGAAAATCCCTATTGATTTTCCTGTTTTTACAAGGAATTAAAATGTGAAAAAAATATTTCTACATCCCATGGCCTTTCACAACCATTTAAATTTTTCTCTTACAGGTCTAACACTTCCGAAAAACCAAAACAACGCCCACCCGGAACAATATATAAAGCTAAACGAACCGTTCACTGGGCACTTATCCGTACGAAAAACCCTATTGATTTACCTGTTTTTACAAGGAAATAAAGTGTGAAAAAAATATTTCTACATCCCATGGCCTTTCCCAACCATTTAAATTTTTCTCTTACAGGTCTAACACTTCCGAAAAACCAAAACAATGCCCACCCGGAACAATATATAAAGCTAAACGAACCGTTCACTGGGCACTTATACATACGAAAAACCCTTTTGATTTACCTGTTTTACAAGGAAATAAAATGTGAAAAAAATATTTCTACATCCCATGGCCTTTCCCAACCATTTAAATTCTTCTCTTACAGGTCTAACACATCCGAAAAACCAATACAACGCCCACCCGGAACAATATATAAAGCTAAACGAACCGATCACTGGGTACATATCCGTACGAAAATCCGTATTGATTTTCCTGTTTTTACAAGGAAGTAAAATGTGAAAAAAATATTTCTACATCCCATGGCCTTTCCCAACCATTTAAATTTTTCTCTTACAGGTCTAACACTTCCGAAAAACCAATACAACGCCCACCCGGAACAATATATAAAGCTAAACGAACCGTTCACTGGGCACTTATCCGTACGAAAAACCCTATTGATTTACCTGTTTTACAAGGAAATAAAATGTGAAAAAAATATTTCTACATCCCATGGCCTTGCCCAACCATTTAAATTCTTCTCTTACATGTCTAACACTTCCGAAAAACCAATACAACGCCCACCCGGAACAATATATAAAGCTAAACGAACCGTTCACTGGGTACATATCCGTACGAAAATCCCTATTGATTTTCCTGTTTTTACAAGGAAGTAAAATGTGAAAAAAATATTTCTACATCCCATGGCCTTTCCCAACCATTTAAATTTTTCTCTTACAGGTCTAACACTTCCGAAAAACCAATACAACGCCCACCCGGAACAATATATAAAGCTAAACGAACGGTTCACTGGGTACTTATCCGTACGAAAATCCCTATCGATTTTCCTGTTTTTACAAGGAAGTAAAATGTGAAAAAAATAATTCTACATCCCATGGCCTTTCCCAACCATTTAAATTTTTCTCTTACAGGTCTAACACTTCCGAAAAACCAAAACAACGCCCACCCGGAACAATATATAAAGCTAAACGAACCGTTCAATGGGCACTTATCCGTACGAAAAACCCTATTGATTTACCTGTTTTTACAAGGAAATAAAGTGTGAAAAAAATATTTCTACATCCCATGGCCTTTCCCAACCATTTAAATTTTTCTCTTACAGGTCTAACACTTCCGAAAAACCAAAACAATGCCCACCCGGAACAATATATAAAGCTAAACGAACCGTTTACTGGGCACTTATACATACGAAAAACCCTTTTGATTTACCTGTTTTACAAGGAAATAAAATGTGAAAAAAATATTTCTTCATCCCATGGCCTTTCCCAACCCTTTAAATTCTTCTCTTACAGGTCTAACACATCCGAAAAACCAATACAACGCCCATCCGGAACAATATATAAAGCTAAACGAACCGTTCACTGGGTACATATCCGTACGAAAATCCGTATTGATTTTCCTGTTTTTACAAGGAAGTAAAATGTGAAAAAAATATTTCTACATCCCATGGCCTTTCCCAACCATTTAAATTTTTCTCTTACAGGTCTAACACTTCCGAAAAACCAATACAACGCCCACCCGGAACAATATATAAAGCTAAACGAACCGTTCACTGGGTACTTATCCGTACGAAAAACCCTATTGATTTACCTGTTTTTACAAGGAAGTAAATGTGAAAAAAATATTTCTACATCCCATGGCCTTTCCCAACCATTTAAATTTTTCTCTTACAGGTCTAACACTTCCGAAAATCCAATACAACGCCCACCCCGAACAATATATAAAGATAAACGAACCGTTCACTAGGTACTTATCCGTCCGAAAATCCCTATCGATTTTCCTGTTTTTACAAGGAAGTAAAATGTGAAAAAAATATTTCTACATCCCATGGCCTTTCCCAACCATTTAAATTTTTCTCTTACAGGTCTAACACTTCCGAAAATCCAATACAACGCCCACCCTGAACAATATATAAAGCTAAACGAACGGTTCACTGGGTACTTATCCGTACGAAAATCCCTATTGATTTTCCTGTTTTTACAAGGAATTAAAATGTGAAAAAAATATTTCTACATCCCATGGCCTTTCACAACCATTTAAATTTTTCTCTTACAGGTCTAACACTTCCGAAAAAACAATACAATGCCCACCCGGAACAATATATAAAGATAAACGAACGGTTCACTGGGTACTTATCCGTACGAAAAACCCTATCGATTTACCTGTTTTTACAAGGAAGTATATGTGAAAAAAATATTTCTACATCCCATGGCCTTTCCCAACGATTTAAATTTTTCTCTTACAGGTCTAACACTTCCGAAAAACCAATACAACGCCCACCCGGAAGAATATATAAAGATAAACGAACCGTTCACTGGGTACTTATCCGTATGAAAATCCCTATCGATTTTCCTGTTTTTACAAGGAAGTAAAATGTGAAAAAATATTTCTACATTCCATGGCCTTTCCCAACCATTTAAATTTTTCTCTTACAGGTCTAACACTTCCGAAAAACCAAAACAATGCCCTCCTGGAACAATATATAAAGCTAAACGAACCGTTCACTGGGCACTTATACATACGAAAAACCCTTTTGATTTACCTGTTTTACAAGGAAATAAAATGTGAAAAAAATATTTCTACATCCCATGGCCTTTCCCAACCATTTAAATTCTTCTCTTACAGGTCTAACACATCCGAAAAACCAATACAACGCCCACCCGGAACAATATATAAAGCTAAACGAACCATTCACTGGGCACTTATCCGTACGAAAAACCCTATTGATTTACCTGTTTTTACAAGGAAATAAAGTGTGAAAAAAATATTTCTACATCCCATGGCCTTTCCCAACCATTTAAATTTTTCTCTTACAGGTCTAACACTTCCGAAAAACCAAAACAATGCCCACCCGGAACAATATATAAAGCTAAACGAACCGTTTACTGGGCACTTATACATACGAAAAACCCTTTTGATTTACCTGTTTTACAAGGAAATAAAATGTGAAAAAAATATTTCTTCATCCCATGGCCTTTCCCAACCCTTTAAATTCTTCTCTTACAGGTCTAACACATCCGAAAAACCAATACAACGCCCATCCGGAACAATATATAAAGCTAAACGAACCGTTCACTGGGTACATATCCGTACGAAAATCCGTATTGATTTTCCTGTTTTTACAAGGAAGTAAAATGTGAAAAAAATATTTCTACATCCCATGGCCTTTCCCAACCATTTAAATTTTTCTCTTACAGGTCTAACACTTCCGAAAAACCAATACAACGCCCACCCGGAACAATATATAAAGCTAAACGAACCGTTCACTGGGTACTTATCCGTACGAAAAACCCTATTGATTTACCTGTTTTTACAAGGAAGTAAATGTGAAAAAAATATTTCTACATCCCATGGCCTTTCCCAACCATTTAAATTTTTCTCTTACAGGTCTAACACTTCCGAAAATCCAATACAACGCCCACCCCGAACAATATATAAAGATAAACGAACCGTTCACTAGGTACTTATCCGTCCGAAAATCCCTATCGATTTTCCTGTTTTTACAAGGAAGTAAAATGTGAAAAAAATATTTCTACATCCCATGGCCTTTCCCAACCATTTAAATTTTTCTCTTACAGGTCTAACACTTCCGAAAATCCAATACAACGCCCACCCTGAACAATATATAAAGCTAAACGAACGGTTCACTGGGTACTTATCCGTACGAAAATCCCTATTGATTTTACTGTTTTTACAAGGAATTAAAATGTGAAAAAAATATTTCTACATCCCATGGCCTTTCACAACCATTTAAATTTTTCTCTTACAGGTCTAACACTTCCGAAAAAACAATACAATGCCCACCCGGAACAATATATAAAGATAAACGAACGGTTCACTGGGTACTTATCCGTACGAAAAACCCTATCGATTTACCTGTTTTTACAAGGAAGTATATGTGAAAAAAATATTTCTACATCCCATGGCCTTTCCCAACGATTTAAATTTTTCTCTTACAGGTCTAACACTTCCGAAAAACCAATACAACGCCCACCCGGAAGAATATATAAAGATAAACGAACCGTTCACTGGGTACTTATCCGTATGAAAATCCCTATCGATTTTCCTGTTTTTACAAGGAAGTAAAATGTGAAAAAATATTTCTACATCCCATGGCCTTTCCCAACCATTTAAATTTTTCTCTTACAGGTCTAACACTTCCGAAAAACCAAAACAATGCCCTCCTGGAACAATATATAAAGCTAAACGAACCGTTCACTGGGCACTTATACATACGAAAAACCCTTTTGATTTACCTGTTTTACAAGGAAATAAAATGTGAAAAAAATATTTCTACATCCCATGGCCTTTCCCAACCATTTAAATTCTTCTCTTACAGGTCTAACACATCCGAAAAACCAATACAACGCCCACCCGGAACAATATATAAAGCTAAACGAACCATTCACTGGGTACATATCCGTACGAAAATCCGTATTGATTTTCCTGTTTTTACAAGGAAGTAAAATGTGAAAAAATTTTTCTACATCCCATGGCCTTTCCCAACCATTTAAATTTTTCTCTTTCAGGTCTAACACTTCCGAAAAACCAATACAACGCCCACCCGGAACAATATATAAAGCTAAACGAACCGTTCACTGGGTACTTATCCGTACGAAAAACCCTATTGATTTACCTGTTTTTACCAGGAAGTAAATGTGAAAAAAATATTTCTACATCCCATGGCCTTTCCCAACCATTTAAATTTTTCTCTTACAGGTCTAACACTTCCGAAAATCCAATACAACGCCCACCCCGAACAATATATAAAGCTAAACGAACAGTTCACTGGGTACTTATCCGTACGAAAATCCCTATTGATTTTCCTGTTTTTACAAGGAAGTAAAATGTGAAAAAAATATTTCTACATCCCATGGCCTTTCACAACCATTTAAATTTTTCTCTTACAGGTCTAACACTTCCGAAAAAACAATACAATGCCCACCCGGAACAATATATAAAGCTAAACGAACGGTTCACTGGGTACTTATCCGTACGAAAAACCCTATTGATTTACCTGTTTTTACAAGGAAGTATATGTGAAAAAAATATTTCTACATCCCATGGCCTTTCCCAACGATTTAAATTTTTCTCTTACAGGTCTAACACTTCCGAAAAACCAATACAACGCCCACCCGGAAGAATATATAAAGATAAACGAACCGTTCACTGGGTACTTATCCGTATGAAAATCCCTATCGATTTTCCTGTTTTTACAAGGAAGTAAAATGTGAAAAAATATTTCTACATCCCATGGCCTTTCCCAACCATTTAAATTTTTCTCTTACAGGTCTAAAACTTCCGAAAAACCAATACAACGCCCACCCGGAACAATATATAAAGCTAAACGAACCGTTCACTGGGCACTTATCCGTACGAAAAACCCTATTGATTTACCTGTTTTTACAAGGAAATAAAATGTGAAAAAAATATTTCTACATCCCATGGCCTTTCCCAACCATTTAAATTTTTCTCTTACAGGTCTAACGCTTCCGAAAAACCAATACAACGCCCACCCGGAACAATATATAAAGCTAAACGAACCGTTCACTGGGTACTTATCCGTACGAAAAACCCTATTGATTTACCTGTTTTTACAAGGAAGTAAATGTGAAAAAAATATTTCTACATCCCATGGCCTTTCCCAACCATTTAAATTTTTCTCTTACAGGTCTAACACTTCCGAAAAACCAATACAACGCCCACCCGGAACAATATATAAAGCTAAACGAACCGTTCACTGGGTACTTATCCGTACGAAAAACCCTATTGATTTACCTGTATTTACAAGGAAGTAAATGTGAAAAAAATATTTCTACATCCCATGGCCTTTCCCAACCATTTAAATTTTTCTCTTACAGGTCTAACACTTCCGAAAATCCAATACAACGCCCACCCCGAACAATATATAAAGATAAACGAACCGTTCACTAGGTACTTATCCGTCCAAAAATCCCTATCGATTTTCCTGTTTTTACAAGGAAGTAAAATGTGAAAAAATATTTCTACATCCCATGGCCTTTCCCAACCATTTAAATTTTTCTCTTACAGGTCTAACACTTCCGAAAAACCAAAACAATGCCCTCCTGGAACAATATATAAAGCTAAACGAACCGTTCACTGGGCACTTATACATACGAAAAACCCTTTTGATTTACCTGTTTTACAAGGAAATAAAATGTGAAAAAAATATTTCTACATCCCATGGCCTTTCCCAACCATTTAAATTCTTCTCTTACAGGTCTAACACATCCGAAAAACCAATACAACGCCCACCCGGAACAATATATAAAGCTAAACGAACCATTCACTGGGTACATATCCGTACGAAAATCCGTATTGATTTTCCTGTTTTTACAAGGAAGTAAAATGTGAAAAAATTTTTCTACATCCCATGGCCTTTCCCAACCATTTAAATTTTTCTCTTTCAGGTCTAACACTTCCGAAAAACCAATACAACGCCCACCCGGAACAATATATAAAGCTAAACGAACCGTTCACTGGGTACTTATCCGTACGAAAAACCCTATTGATTTACCTGTTTTTACCAGGAAGTAAATGTGAAAAAAATATTTCTACATCCCATGGCCTTTCCCAACCATTTAAATTTTTCTCTTACAGGTCTAACACTTCCGAAAATCCAATACAACGCCCACCCGGAACAATATATAAAGCTAAACGAACGGTTCACTGGGTACTTATCCGTACGAAAATCCCTATTGATTTTCCTGTTTTTACAAGGAAGTAAAATGTGAAAAAAATATTTCTACATCCCATGGCCTTTCACAACCATTTAAATTTTTCTCTTACAGGTCTAACACTTCCGAAAAAACAATACAATGCCCACCCGGAACAATATATAAAGCTAAACGAACGGTTCACTGGGTACTTATCCGTACGAAAAACCCTATTGATTTACCTGTTTTTACAAGGAAGTATATGTGAAAAAAATATTTCTACATCCCATGGCCTTTCCCAACGATTTAAATTTTTCTCTTACAGGTCTAACACTTCCGAAAAACCAATACAACGCCCACCCGGAACAATATATAAAGCTAAACGAACCGTTCACTGGGTACTTATCCGTACGAAAAACCCTATTGATTTACCTGTATTTACAAGGAAGTAAATGTGAAAAAAATATTTCTACATCCCATGGCCTTTCCCAACCATTTAAATTTTTCTCTTACAGGTCTAACACTTCCGAAAATCCAATACAACGCCCACCCCGAACAATATATAAAGATAAACGAACCGTTCACTAGGTACTTATCCGTCCAAAAATCCCTATCGATTTTCCTGTTTTTACAAGGAAGTAAAATGTGAAAAAAATATTTCTACATCCCATGGCCTTTCCCAACCATTTAAATTTTTCTCTTACAGGTCTAACACTTCTGAAAAACCAAAACAACGCCCACCCGGAACAATATATAAAGCTAAACGAACCGTTCACTGGGCACTTATCCGTACGAAAAACCCTATTGATTTACCTGTTTTTACAAGGAAATAAAATGTGAAAAAAATGTTTCTACATCCCATGGCCTTTCCCAACCTTTTAAATTTTTCTCTTACAGGTCTAACACTTCCGAAAAACCAATACAACGCCCACCCGGAAGAATATATAAAGATAAACGAACCGTTCACTGGGTACTTATCCGTATGAAAATCCCTATCGATTTTCCTGTTTTTACAAGGAAGTAAAATGTGAAAAAATATTTCTACATCCCATGGCCTTTCCCAACCATTTAAATTTTTCTCTTACAGGTCTAACACTTCCGAAAAACCAATACAACGCCCACCCGGAACCATATATAAAGCTAAACGAACCGTTCACTGGGTACATATCCGTACGAAAATCCCTATTGATTTTCCTGTTTTTATAAGGAAGTAAAATGTGAAAAAAATATTTCTACATCCCATGGCCTTTCCCAACCATTTAAATTTTTCTCTTACAGGTCTCACGCTTCCGAAAAACCAATACAACGCCCACCCGGAACCATATATAAAGCTAAACGAACCGTTCACTGGGTACATATCCGTACGAAAATCCCTATTGATTTTCCTGTTTTTATAAGGAAGTAAAATGTGAAAAAAATATTTCTACATCCCATGGCCTTTCCCAACCATTTAAATTTTTCTCTTACAGGTCTAACACTTTCAAAAAACCAATACAACGCCCACCCGGAACAATATATAAAGCTAAACGAACCGTTCACTGGGTACTTATCCGTACGAAAATCCCTATTGATTTACCTGTTTTTCAAAGGAAATAAAATGTGAAAAAAATATTTCTACATCCCATGGCCTTTCCCAACCATTTAAATTATTCTCTTACAGGTCTAACACTTCCGAAAATCCAATACAACGCCCACGCCGAACAATATATAAAGATAAACGAACCGTTCACTAGGTACTTATCCGTCCAAAAATCCCTATCGATTTTCCTGTTTTTACAAGGAAGTAAAATGTGAAAAAAATATTTCTACATCCCATGGCCTTTCCCAACCATTTAAATTTTTCTCTTACAGGTCTAACACTTCTGAAAAACCAAAACAACGCCCACCCGGAACAATATATAAAGCTAAACGAACCGTTCACTGGGCACTTATCCGTACGAAAAACCCTATTGATTTACCTGTTTTTACAAGGAAATAAAATGTGAAAAAAATATTTCTACATCCCATGGCCTTTCCCAACCATTTAAATTTTTCTCTTACAGGTCTAACGCTTCCGAAAAACCAATACAACGCCCACCCGGAAGAATATATAAAGATAAACGAACCGTTCACTGGGTACTTATCCGTATGAAAATCCCTATCGATTTTCCTGTTTTTACAAGGAAGTAAAATGTGAAAAAATATTTCTACATCCCATGGCCTTTCCCAACCATTTAAATTTTTCTCTTACAGGTCTAACACTTCCGAAAAACCAATACAACGCCCACCCGGAACAATATATAAAGCTAAACGAACCGTTCACTGGGCACTTATCCGTACGAAAAACCCTATTGATTTACCTGTTTTTACAAGGAAATAAAATGTGAAAAAAATATTTCTACATCCCATGGCCTTTCCCAACCATTTAAATTTTTCTCTTACAGGTCTCACGCTTCCGAAAAACCAATACAACGCCCACCCGGAACCATATATAAAGCTAAACGAACCGTTCACTGGGTACATATCCGTACGAAAATCCCTATTGATTTTCCTGTTTTTATAAGGAAGTAAAATGTGAAAAAAATATTTCTACATCCCATGGCCTTTCCCAACCATTTAAATTTTTCTCTTACAGGTCTAACACTTCCAAAAAACCAATACAACGCCCACCCGGAACAATATATAAAGCTAAACGAACCGTTCACTGGGTACTTATCCGTACGAAAAACCCTATTGATTTACCTGTTTTTACAAGGAAGTAAATGTGAAAAAAATATTTCTACATCCCATGGCCTTTCCCAACCATTTAAATTTTTCTCTTACAGGTCTAACACTTTCAAAAAACCAATACAACGCCCACCCGGAACAATATATAAAGCTAAACGAACCGTTCACTGGGTACTTATCCGTACGAAAATCCCTATTGATTTACCTGTTTTTCAAAGGAAATAAAATGTGAAAAAAATATTTCTACATCCCATGGCCTTTCCCAACCATTTAAATTATTCTCTTACAGGTCTAACACTTCTGAAAAACCAATACAACGCAAACCCAGAACAATATATAAAGCTAAACGGACCGTTCACTGGGTACTTATCCGTACGAAAAACCCTATTGATTTACCTGTTTTTACAAGGAAGTAAATGTGAAAAAAATATTTCTACATCCCATGGCCTTTCCCAACCATTTAAATTTTTCTCTTACAGGTCTAACACTTCCGAAAAACCAATACAACGCCCACCCGGAACAATATATAAAGCTAAACGAACCGTTCACTGGGTACTTATCCGTACGAAAAACCCTATTGATTTACCTGTTTTTACAAGGAAGTAAATGTGAAAAAAATATTTCTACATCCCATGGCCTTTCCCAACCATTTAAATTTTTCTCTTACAAGTCTAACACTTCCGAAAATCCAATACAACGCCCACCCCGAACAATATATAAAGATAAACGAACCGTTCACTAGGTACTTATCCGTCCGAAAATCCCCATCGATTTTCCTGTTTTTACAAGGAAGTAAAATGTGAAAAAAATATTTCTACATCCCATGGCCTTTCCCAACCGTTTAAATTTTTCTCTTACAGGTCTAACACTTCCGAAAAACCAATACAACGCCCACCCGGAAGAATATATTAAGATAAACGAACCGTTCACTGGGTACTTATCCGTACGAAAATCCCTATCGATTTTCCTGTTTTTACAAGGAAGTAAAATGTGAAAAAAATATTTCTACATCCCATGGCCTTTTCCAACCATTTAAATTTTTCTCTTACAGGTCTAACACTTCCGAAAAACCAAAACAACGCCCACCCGGAACAATATATAAAGCTAAACGAACCGTTCACTGGGCACTTATCCGTACGAAAAACCCTATTGATTTACCTGTTTTACAAGGAAGTAAAATGTGAAAAAAATAATTCTACATCCCATGGCCTTTCCCAACCATTTAAATTTTTCTCTTACAGGTCTAACACTTCCGAAAAACCAAAACAACGCCCACCCGGAACAATATATAAAGCTAAACGAACCGTTCACTGGGCACTTATCCGTACGAAAAACCCTATTGATTTACCTGTTTTACAAGGAAATAAAATGTGAAAAAAATATTTCTACATCCCATGGCCTTTCCCAACCATTTAAATTCTTCTCTTACAGGTCTAACACATCCGAAAAACCAATACAACGCCCACCCGGAACAATATATAAAGCTAAACGAACCGTTCACTGGGTACATATCCGTACGAAAATCCCTATTGATTTTCCTGTTTTTACAAGGAAGTAAAATGTGAAAAAAATATTTCTACATCCCATGGCCTTTCCCGACCATTTAAATTTTTCTCTTACAGGTCTAACGCTTCCGAAAAACCAATACAACGCCCACCCGGAACAATATATAAAGCTAAACGAACCGTTCACTGGGTACTTATCCGTACGAAAAACCCTATCGATTTACCTGTTTTTACAAGGAAGTAAATGTGAAAAAAATAATTCTACATCCCATGGCCTTTCCCAACCATTTAAATTTTTCTCTTACAGGTCTAACACTTCCGAAAAACCAAAACAACGCCCACCCGGAACAATATATAAAGCTAAACGAACCGTTCACTGGGCACTTATCCGTACGAAAAACCCTATTGATTTACCTGTTTTTACAAGGAAGTAAATGTGAAAAAAATATTTCTACATCCCATGGCCTTTCCCAACCATTTAAATTTTTCTCTTACAGGTCTAACACTTCCGAAAAACCAAAACAACGCCCACCCGGAACAATATATAAAGCTAAACGAACCGTTCACTGGGTACTTATCCGTACGAAAAACCCTATTGATTTACCTGTTTTTACAAGGAAGTAAATGTGAAAAAAATATTTCTACATCCCATGGCCTTTCCCAACCATTTAAATTTTTCTCTTACAGGTCAAACACTTCCGAAAATCCAATACAACGCCCACCCCGAACAATATATAAAGATAAACGAACCGTTCACTAGGTACTTATCCGTCCGAAAATCCCTATCGATTTTCCTGTTTTTACAAGGAAGTAAAATGTGAAAAAAATATTTCTACATCCCATGGCCTTTCCCAACCATTTAAATTTTTCTCTTACAGGTCTAACACTTCCGAAAAACCAATACAACGCCCACCCGGAAGAATATATTAAGATAAACGAACCGTTCACTGGGTACTTATCCGTACGAAAATCCCTATCGATTTTCCTGTTTTTACAAGGAAGTAAAATGTGAAAAAAATATTTCTACATCCCATGGCCTTTTCCAACCATTTAAATTTTTCTCTTACAGGTCTAACACTTCCGAAAAACCAAAACAACGCCCACCCGGAAAAATATATAAAGCTAAACGAACCATTCACTGGGCACTTATCCGTACGAAAAACCCTATTGATTTACCTGTTTTACAAGGAAGTAAAATGTGAAAAAAATAATTCTACATCCCATGGCCTTTCCCAACCATTTAAATTTTTCTCTTACAGGTCTCACGCTTCCGAAAAACCAATACAACGCCCACCCGGAACCATATATAAAGCTAAACGAACCGTTCACTGGGTACATATCCGTACGAAAATCCCTATTGATTTTCCTATTTTTATAAGGAAGTAAAATGTGAAAAAAATATTTCTACATCCCATGGCCTTTCCCAACCATTTAAATTTTTCTCTTACAGGTCTAACACTTCCAAAAAACCAATACAACGCCCACCCGGAACAATATATAAAGCTAAACGAACCGTTCACTGGGTACTTATCCGTACGAAAAACCCTATTGATTTACCTGTTTTTACAAGGAAGTAAATGTGAAAAAAATATTTCTACATCCCATGGCCTTTCCCAACCATTTAAATTTTTCTCTTACAGGTCTAACACTTTCAAAAAACCAATACAACGCCCACCCGGAACAATATATAAAGCTAAACGAACCGTTCACTGGGTACTTATCCGTACGAAAATCCCTATTGATTTACCTGTTTTTCAAAGGAAATAAAATGTGAAAAAAATATTTCTACATCCCATGGCCTTTCCCAACCATTTAAATTATTCTCTTACAGGTCTAACACTTCTGAAAAACCAATACAACGCAAACCCAGAACAATATATAAAGCTAAACGGACCGTTCACTGGGTACTTATCCGTACGAAAAACCCTATTGATTTACCTGTTTTTACAAGGAAGTAAATGTGAAAAAAATATTTCTACATCCCATGGCCTTTCCCAACCATTTAAATTTTTTTCTTACAGGTCTAACACTTCCGAAAAACCAATACAACGCCCACCCGGAACAATATATAAAGCTAAACGAACCGTTCACTGGGTACTTATCCGTACGAAAAACCCTATTGATTTACCTGTTTTTACAAGGAAGTAAATGTGAAAAAAATATTTCTACATCCCATGGCCTTTCCCAACCATTTAAATTTTTCTCTTACAGGTCTAACACTTCCGAAAATCCAATACAACGCCCACCCCGAACAATATATAAAGATAAACGAACCGTTCACTAGGTACTTATCCGTCCGAAAATCCCCATCGATTTTCCTGTTTTTACAAGGAAGTAAAATGTGAAAAAAATATTTCTACATCCCATGGCCTTTCCCAACCGTTTAAATTTTTCTCTTACAGGTCTAACACTTCCGAAAAACCAATACAACGCCCACCCGGAAGAATATATTAAGATAAACGAACCGTTCACTGGGTACTTATCCGTACGAAAATCCCTATCGATTTTCCTGTTTTTACAAGGAAGTAAAATGTGAAAAAAATATTTCTACATCCCATGGCCTTTTCCAACCATTTAAATTTTTCTCTTACAGGTCTAACACTTCCGAAAAACCAAAACAACGCCCACCCGGAACAATATATAAAGCTAAACGAACCGTTCACTGGGCACTTATCCGTACGAAAAACCCTATTGATTTACCTGTTTTACAAGGAAGTAAAATGTGAAAAAAATAATTCTACATCCCATGGCCTTTCCCAACCATTTAAATTTTTCTCTTACAGGTCTAACACTTCCGAAAAACCAAAACAACGCCCACCCGGAACAATATATAAAGCTAAACGAACCGTTCACTGGGCACTTATCCGTACGAAAAACCCTATTGATTTACCTGTTTTACAAGGAAATAAAATGTGAAAAAAATATTTCTACATCCCATGGCCTTTCCCAACCATTTAAATTCTTCTCTTACAGGTCTAACACATCCGAAAAACCAATACAACGCCCACCCGGAACAATATATAAAGCTAAACGAACCGTTCACTGGGTACATATCCGTACGAAAATCCCTATTGATTTTCCTGTTTTTACAAGGAAGTAAAATGTGAAAAAAATATTTCTACATCCCATGGCCTTTCCCACCATTTAAATTTTTCTCTTACAGGTCTAACGCTTCCGAAAAACCAATACAACGCCCACCCGGAACAATATATAAAGCTAAACGAACCGTTCACTGGGTACTTATCCGTACGAAAAACCCTATCGATTTACCTGTTTTTACAAGGAAGTAAATGTGAAAAAAATAATTCTACATCCCATGGCCTTTCCCAACCATTTAAATTTTTCTCTTACAGGTCTAACACTTCCGAAAAACCAAAACAACGCCCACCCGGAACAATATATAAAGCTAAACGAACCGTTCACTGGGCACTTATCCGTACGAAAAACCCTATTGATTTACCTGTTTTTACAAGGAAGTAAATGTGAAAAAAATATTTCTACATCCCATGGCCTTTCCCAACCATTTAAATTTTTCTCTTACAGGTCTAACACTTCCGAAAAACCAATACAACGCCCACCCGGAACAATATATAAAGCTAAACGAACCGTTCACTGGGTACTTATCCGTACGAAAAACCCTATTGATTTACCTGTTTTTACAAGGAAGTAAATGTGAAAAAAATATTTCTACATCCCATGGCCTTTCCCAACCATTTAAATTTTTCTCTTACAGGTCAAACACTTCCGAAAATCCAATACAACGCCCACCCCGAACAATATATAAAGATAAACGAACCGTTCACTAGGTACTTATCCGTCCGAAAAACCCTATTGATTTACCTGTTTTTACAAGGAAGTAAATGTGAAAAAAATATTTCTACATCCCATGGCCTTTCCCAACCATTTAAATTTTTCTCTTACAGGTCAAACACTTCCGAAAATCCAATACAACGCCCACCCCGAACAATATATAAAGATAAACGAACCGTTCACTAGGTACTTATCCGTCCGAAAATCCCTATCGATTTTCCTGTTTTTACAAGGAAGTAAAATGTGAAAAAAATATTTCTACATCCCATGGCCTTTCCCAACCATTTAAATTTTTCTCTTACAAGTCTAACACTTCCGAAAAACCAATACAACGCCCACCCGGAACAATATATAAAGCTAAACGAACCGTTCACTGGGTACTTATCCGTACGAAAATCCCTATTGATTTACCTGTTTTTCAAAGGAAATAAAATGTGAAAAAAATATTTCTACATCCCATGGCCTTTCCCAACCATTTAAATTATTCTCTTACAGGTCTAACACTTCTGAAAAACCAATACAACGCAAACCCAGAACAATATATAAAGCTAAACGGACCGTTCACTGGGTACTTATCCGTACGAAAAACCCTATTGATTTACCTGTTTTTACAAGGAAGTAAATGTGAAAAAAATATTTCTACATCCCATGGCCTTTCCCAACCATTTAAATTTTTTTCTTACAGGTCTAACACTTCCGAAAAACCAATACAACGCCCACCCGGAACAATATATAAAGCTAAACGAACCGTTCACTGGGTACTTATCCGTACGAAAAACCCTATTGATTTACCTGTTTTTACAAGGAAGTAAATGTGAAAAAAATATTTCTACATCCCATGGCCTTTCCCAACCATTTAAATTTTTCTCTTACAGGTCTAACACTTCCGAAAATCCAATACAACGCCCACCCCGAACAATATATAAAGATAAACGAACCGTTCACTAGGTACTTATCCGTCCGAAAATCCCCATCGATTTTCCTGTTTTTACAAGGAAGTAAAATGTGAAAAAAATATTTCTACATCCCATGGCCTTTCCCAACCGTTTAAATTTTTCTCTTACAGGTCTAACACTTCCGAAAAACCAATACAACGCCCACCCGGAAGAATATATTAAGATAAACGAACCGTTCACTGGGTACTTATCCGTACGAAAATCCCTATCGATTTTCCTGTTTTTACAAGGAAGTAAAATGTGAAAAAAATATTTCTACATCCCATGGCCTTTTCCAACCATTTAAATTTTTCTCTTACAGGTCTAACACTTCCGAAAAACCAAAACAACGCCCACCCGGAACAATATATAAAGCTAAACGAACCGTTCACTGGGCACTTATCCGTACGAAAAACCCTATTGATTTACCTGTTTTACAAGGAAGTAAAATGTGAAAAAAATAATTCTACATCCCATGGCCTTTCCCAACCATTTAAATTTTTCTCTTACAGGTCTAACACTTCCGAAAAACCAAAACAACGCCCACCCGGAACAATATATAAAGCTAAACGAACCGTTCACTGGGCACTTATCCGTACGAAAAACCCTATTGATTTACCTGTTTTACAAGGAAATAAAATGTGAAAAAAATATTTCTACATCCCATGGCCTTTCCCAACCATTTAAATTCTTCTCTTACAGGTCTAACACATCCGAAAAACCAATACAACGCCCACCCGGAACAATATATAAAGCTAAACGAACCGTTCACTGGGTACATATCCGTACGAAAATCCCTATTGATTTTCCTGTTTTTACAAGGAAGTAAAATGTGAAAAAAATATTTCTACATCCCATGGCCTTTCCCACCATTTAAATTTTTCTCTTACAGGTCTAACGCTTCCGAAAAACCAATACAACGCCCACCCGGAACAATATATAAAGCTAAACGAACCGTTCACTGGGTACTTATCCGTACGAAAAACCCTATCGATTTACCTGTTTTTACAAGGAAGTAAATGTGAAAAAAATAATTCTACATCCCATGGCCTTTCCCAACCATTTAAATTTTTCTCTTACAGGTCTAACACTTCCGAAAAACCAAAACAACGCCCACCCGGAACAATATATAAAGCTAAACGAACCGTTCACTGGGCACTTATCCGTACGAAAAACCCTATTGATTTACCTGTTTTTACAAGGAAGTAAATGTGAAAAAAATATTTCTACATCCCATGGCCTTTCCCAACCATTTAAATTTTTCTCTTACAGGTCTAACACTTCCGAAAAACCAATACAACGCCCACCCGGAACAATATATAAAGCTAAACGAACCGTTCACTGGGTACTTATCCGTACGAAAAACCCTATTGATTTACCTGTTTTTACAAGGAAGTAAATGTGAAAAAAATATTTCTACATCCCATGGCCTTTCCCAACCATTTAAATTTTTCTCTTACAGGTCAAACACTTCCGAAAATCCAATACAACGCCCACCCCGAACAATATATAAAGATAAACGAACCGTTCACTAGGTACTTATCCGTCCGAAAATCCCTATCGATTTTCCTGTTTTTACAAGGAAGTAAAATGTGAAAAAAATATTTCTACATCCCATGGCCTTTCCCAACCATTTAAATTTTTCTCTTACAAGTCTAACACTTCCGAAAAACCAATACAACGCCCACCCGGAAGAATATATTAAGATAAACGAACCGTTCACTGGGTACTTATCCGTACGAAAATCCCTATCGATTTTCCTGTTTTTACAAGGAAGTAAAATGTGAAAAAAATATTTCTACATCCCATGGCCTTTTCCAACCATTTAAATTTTTCTCTTACAGGTCTAACACTTCCGAAAAACCAAAACAACGCCCACCCGGAACAATATATAAAGCTAAACGAACCATTCACTGGGCACTTATCCGTACGAAAAACCCTATTGATTTACCTGTTTTACAAGGAAGTAAAATGTGAAAAAAATAATTCTACATCCCATGGCCTTTCCCAACCATTTAAATTCTTCTCTTACAGGTCTAACACATCCGAAAAACCAATACAACGCCCACCCGGAACAATATATAAAGCTAAACGAACCGTTCACTGGGTACATATCCGTACGAAAATCCCTATTGATTTTCCTGTTTTTACAAGGAAGTAAAATGTGAAAAAAATATTTCTACATCCCATGGCCTTTCCCAACCATTTAAATTTTTCTCTTACAGGTCTAACACTTCCGAAAAACCAATACAACGCCCACCCGGAACAATATATAAAGCTAAACGAACCGTTCACTGGGTACTTATCCGTACGAAAAACCCTATTGATTTACCTGTTTTTACAAGGAAGTAAATGTGAAAAAAATATTTCTACATCCCATGGCCTTTCCCAACCATTTAAATTTTTCTCTTACAGGTCTAACACTTCCGAAAATCCAATACAACGCCCACCCCGAACAATATATAAAGATAAACGAACCGTTCACTAGGTACTTATCCGTCCGAAAATCCCCATCGATTTTCCTGTTTTTACAAGGAAGTAAAATGTGAAAAAAATATTTCTACATCCCATGGCCTTTCCCAACCGTTTAAATTTTTCTCTTACAGGTCTAACACTTCCGAAAAACCAATACAACGCCCACCCGGAAGAATATATTAAGATAAACGAACCGTTCACTGGGTACTTATCCGTACGAAAATCCCTATCGATTTTCCTGTTTTTACAAGGAAGTAAAATGTGAAAAAAATATTTCTACATCCCATGGCCTTTTCCAACCATTTAAATTTTTCTCTTACAGGTCTAACACTTCCGAAAAACCAAAACAACGCCCACCCGGAACAATATATAAAGCTAAACGAACCGTTCACTGGGCACTTATCCGTACGAAAAACCCTATTGATTTACCTGTTTTACAAGGAAGTAAAATGTGAAAAAAATAATTCTACATCCCATGGCCTTTCCCAACCATTTAAATTTTTCTCTTACAGGTCTAACACTTCCGAAAAACCAAAACAACGCCCACCCGGAACAATATATAAAGCTAAACGAACCGTTCACTGGGCACTTATCCGTACGAAAAACCCTATTGATTTACCTGTTTTACAAGGAAATAAAATGTGAAAAAAATATTTCTACATCCCATGGCCTTTCCCAACCATTTAAATTCTTCTCTTACAGGTCTAACACACCCGAAAAACCAATACAACGCCCACCCGGAACAATATATAAAGCTAAACGAACCGTTCACTGGGTACATATCCGTACGAAAATCCCTATTGATTTTCCTGTTTTTACAAGGAAGTAAAATGTGAAAAAAATATTTCTACATCCCATGGCCTTTCCCACCATTTAAATTTTTCTCTTACAGGTCTAACGCTTCCGAAAAACCAATACAACGCCCACCCGGAACAATATATAAAGCTAAACGAACCGTTCACTGGGTACTTATCCGTACGAAAAACCCTATCGATTTACCTGTTTTTACAAGGAAGTAAATGTGAAAAAAATAATTCTACATCCCATGGCCTTTCCCAACCATTTAAATTTTTCTCTTACAGGTCTAACACTTCCGAAAAACCAAAACAACGCCCACCCGGAACAATATATAAAGCTAAACGAACCGTTCACTGGGCACTTATCCGTACGAAAAACCCTATTGATTTACCTGTTTTTACAAGGAAGTAAATGTGAAAAAAATATTTCTACATCCCATGGCCTTTCCCAACCATTTAAATTTTTCTCTTACAGGTCTAACACTTCCGAAAAACCAATACAACGCCCACCCGGAACAATATATAAAGCTAAACGAACCGTTCACTGGGTACTTATCCGTACGAAAAACCCTATTGATTTACCTGTTTTTACAAGGAAGTAAATGTGAAAAAAATATTTCTACATCCCATGGCCTTTCCCAACCATTTAAATTTTTCTCTTACAGGTCAAACACTTCCGAAAATCCAATACAACGCCCACCCCGAACAATATATAAAGATAAACGAACCGTTCACTAGGTACTTATCCGTCCGAAAATCCCTATCGATTTTCCTGTTTTTACAAGGAAGTAAAATGTGAAAAAAATATTTCTACATCCCATGGCCTTTCCCAACCATTTAAATTTTTCTCTTACAAGTCTAACACTTCCGAAAAACCAATACAACGCCCACCCGGAAGAATATATTAAGATAAACGAACCGTTCACTGGGTACTTATCCGTACGAAAATCCCTATCGATTTTCCTGTTTTTACAAGGAAGTAAAATGTGAAAAAAATATTTCTACATCCCATGGCCTTTTCCAACCATTTAAATTTTTCTCTTACAGGTCTAACACTTCCGAAAAACCAAAACAACGCCCACCCGGAACAATATATAAAGCTAAACGAACCATTCACTGGGCACTTATCCGTACGAAAAGCCCTATTGATTTACCTGTTTTACAAGGAAGTAAAATGTGAAAAAAATAATTCTACATCCCATGGCCTTTCCCAACCATTTAAATTTTTCTCTTACAGGTCTAACACTTCCGAAAAACCAAAACAACGCCCACCCGGAACAATATATAAAGCTAAACGAACCGTTCACTGGGCACTTATCCGTACGAAAAACCCTATTGATTTACCTGTTTTACAAGGAAATAAAATGTGAAAAAAATATTTCTACATCCCATGGCCTTTCCCAACCATTTAAATTCTTCTCTTACAGGTCTAACACATCCGAAAAACCAATACAACGCCCACCCGGAACAATATATAAAGCTAAACGAACCGTTCACTGGGTACATATCCGTACGAAAATCCCTATTGATTTTCCTGTTTTTACAAGGAAGTAAAATGTGAAAAAAATATTTCTACATCCCATGGCCTTTCCCAACCATTTAAATTTTTCTCTTACAGGTCTAACACTTCCGAAAAACCAATACAACGCCCACCCGAAACAATATATAAAGCTAAACGAACCGTTCACTGGGTACTTATCCGTACGAAAAACCCTATTGATTTACCTGTTTTTACAAGGAAGTAAATGTGAAAAAAATATTTCTACATCCCATGGCCTTTCCCAACCATTTAAATTTTTCTCTTACAGGTCTAACACTTCCGAAAATCCAATACAACGCCCACCCCGAACAATATATAAAGATAAACGAACCGTTCACTAGGTACTTATCCGTCCGAAAATCCCCATCGATTTTCCTGTTTTTACAAGGAAGTAAAATGTGAAAAAAATATTTCTACATCCCATGGCCTTTCCCAACCGTTTAAATTTTTCTCTTACAGGTCTAACACTTCCGAAAAACCAATACAACGCCCACCCGGAAGAATATATTAAGATAAACGAACCGTTCACTGGGTACTTATCCGTACGAAAATCCCTATTGATTTTCCTGTTTTTACAAGGAAGTAAAATGTGAAAAAAATATTTCTACATCCCATGGCCTTTTCCAACCATTTAAATTTTTCTCTTACAGGTCTAACACTTCCGAAAAACCAAAACAACGCCCACCCGGAACAATATATAAAGCTAAACGAACCGTTCACTGGGCACTTATCCGTACGAAAAACCCTATTGATTTACCTGTTTTACAAGGAAGTAAAATGTGAAAAAAATAATTCTACATCCCATGGCCTTTCCCAACCATTTAAATTTTTCTCTTACAGGTCTAACACTTCCGAAAAACCAAAACAACGCCCACCCGGAACAATATATAAAGCTAAACGAACCGTTCACTGGGCACTTATCCGTACGAAAAACCCTATTGATTTACCTGTTTTACAAGGAAATAAAATGTGAAAAAAATATTTCTACATCCCATGGCCTTTCCCAACCATTTAAATTCTTCTCTTACAGGTCTAACACACCCGAAAAACCAATACAACGCCCACCCGGAACAATATATAAAGCTAAACGAACCGTTCACTGGGTACATATCCGTACGAAAATCCCTATTGATTTTCCTGTTTTTACAAGGAAGTAAAATGTGAAAAAAATATTTCTACATCCCATGGCCTTTCCCACCATTTAAATTTTTCTCTTACAGGTCTAACGCTTCCGAAAAACCAATACAACGCCCACCCGGAACAATATATAAAGCTAAACGAACCGTTCACTGGGTACTTATCCGTACGAAAAACCCTATCGATTTACCTGTTTTTACAAGGAAGTAAATGTGAAAAAAATAATTCTACATCCCATGGCCTTTCCCAACCATTTAAATTTTTCTCTTACAGGTCTAACACTTCCGAAAAACCAAAACAACGCCCACCCGGAACAATATATAAAGCTAAACGAACCGTTCACTGGGCACTTATCCGTACGAAAAACCATATTGATTTACCTGTTTTTACAAGGAAGTAAATGTGAAAAAAATATTTCTACATCCCATGGCCTTTCCCAACCATTTAAATTTTTCTCTTACAGGTCTAACACTTCCGAAAAACCAATACAACGCCCACCCGGAACAATATATAAAGCTAAACGAACCGTTCACTGGGTACTTATCCGTACGAAAAACCCTATTGATTTACCTGTTTTTACAAGGAAGTAAATGTGAAAAAAATATTTCTACATCCCATGGCCTTTCCCAACCATTTAAATTTTTCTCTTACAGGTCAAACACTTCCGAAAATCCAATACAACGCCCACCCCGAACAATATATAAAGATAAACGAACCGTTCACTAGGTACTTATCCGTCCGAAAATCCCTATCGATTTTCCTGTTTTTACAAGGAAGTAAAATGTGAAAAAAATATTTCTACATCCCATGGCCTTTCCCAACCATTCAAATTTTTCTCTTACAAGTCTAACACTTCCGAAAAACCAATACAACGCCCACCCGGAAGAATATATTAAGATAAACGAACCGTTCACTGGGTACTTATCCGTACGAAAATCCCTATCGATTTTCCTGTTTTTACAAGGAAGTAAAATGTGAAAAAAATATTTCTACATCCCATGGCCTTTTCCAACCATTTAAATTTTTCTCTTACAGGTCTAACACTTCCGAAAAACCAAAACAACGCCCACCCGGAACAATATATAAAGCTAAACGAACCATTCACTGGGCACTTATCCGTACGAAAAACCCTATTGATTTACCTGTTTTACAAGGAAGTAAAATGTGAAAAAAATAATTCTACATCCCATGGCCTTTCCCAACCATTTAAATTTTTCTCTTACAGGTCTAACACTTCCGAAAAACCAAAACAACGCCCACCCGGAACAATATATAAAGCTAAACGAACCGTTCACTGGGCACTTATCCGTACGAAAAACCCTATTGATTTACCTGTTTTACAAGGAAATAAAATGTGAAAAAAATATTTCTACATCCCATGGCCTTTCCCAACCATTTAAATTCTTCTCTTACAGGTCTAACACATCCGAAAAACCAATACAACGCCCACCCGGAACAATATATAAAGCTAAACGAACCGTTCACTGGGTACATATCCGTACGAAAATCCCTATTGATTTTCCTGTTTTTACAAGGAAGTAAAATGTGAAAAAAATATTTCTACATCCCATGGCCTTTCCCAACCATTTAAATTTTTCTCTTACAGGTCTAACGCTTCCGAAAAACCAATACAACGCCCACCCGGAACAATATATAAAGCTAAACGAACCGTTCACTGGGTACTTATCCGTACGAAAAACCCTATTGATTTACCTGTTTTTACAAGGAAGTAAATGTGAAAAAAATATTTCTACATCCCATGGCCTTTCCTAACCATTTAAATTTTTCTCTTACAGGTCTAACACTTCCGAAAATCCAATACAACGCCCACCCCAAACAATATATAAAGATAAACGAACCGTTCACTAGGTACTTATCCGTCCGAAAATCCCTATCGATTTTCCTGTTTTTACAAGGAAGTAAAATGTGAAAAAAATATTTCTACATCCCATGGCCTTTCCCAACCGTTTAAATTTTTCTCTTACAGGTCTAACACTTGCGAAAAACAAATACAACGCCCACCCCGAACAATATATAAAGCTAAACGAACGGTTCACTTGGTACTTATCCGTACGAAAATCCCTATCGATTTTCCTGTTTTTACAAGGAAGTAAAATGTGAAAAAAATAATTCTACATCCCATGGCCTTTCCCAACCATTTAAATTTTTCTCTTACAGTTCTAACACTTCCGAAAAACCAAAACAACGCCCACCCGGAACAATATATAAAGCTAAACGAACCGTTCACTGGGCACTTATCCGTACGAAAAACCCTATTGATTTACCTGTTTTTACAAGGAAATAAAATGTGAAAAAAATATTTCTACATCCCATGGCCTTTCCCAACCATTTAAATTTTTCTCTTACAGGTCTAACACTTCCGAAAAACCAAAACAATGCCCACCCGGAACAATATATAAAGCTAAACGAACCGTTCACTGGGCACTTATCCGTCCGAAAAACCCTATTGATTTACCTGTTTTACAAGGAAATAAAATGTGAAAAAAATATTTCTACATCCCATGGCCTTTCCCAACCATTTAAATTCTTCTCTTACACGTCTAACACATCCAAAAAACCAATACAACGCCCACCTGGAACAATATATAAAGCTAAACGAACCGTTCACTGGGTACATATCCGTACGAAAATCCCTATTGATTTTCCTGTTTTTACAAGGAAGTAAAATGTGAAAAAAATATTTCTACATCCCATGGCCTTTCCCAACCATTTAAATTTTTCTCTTACAGGTCTAAGACTTCCGAAAAACCTATACAACGCCCACCCGGAATAATATATAAAGCTAAACGAACGGTTCACTGGGTACTTATCCGTACGAAAATCCCTATTGATTTTCCTGTTTTTACAAGGAAGTAAAATGTGAAAAAAATATTTCTACATCCCATGGCCTTTCCCAACCATTTAAATTTTTCTCTTACAGGTCTAACACTTCCGAAAAACCAAAACAATGCCCACCCGGAACAATATATAAAGCTAAACGAACCGTTCACTGGGCACTTATCCATCCGAAAAACCCTATTGATTTACCTGTTTTACAAGGAAATAAAATGTGAAAAAAATATTTCTACATCCCATGGCCTTTCCCAACCATTTAAATTCTTCTCTTACAGGTCTAACACATCCAAAAAACCAATACAACGCCCACCTGGAACAATATATAAAGCTAAACGAACCGTTCACTGGGTACATATCCGTACGAAAATCCCTATTGATTTTCCTGTTTTTACAAGGAAGTAAAATGTGAAAAAAATATTTCTACATCCCATGGCCTTTCCCAACCATTTAAATTTTTCTCTTACAGGTCTAAGACTTCCGAAAAACCAATACAACGCCCACCCGGAACAATATATAAAGCTAAACGAACCGTTCACTGGGTACTTATCCGTACGAAAAACCCTATTGATTTACCTGTTTTTACAAGAAAGTAAATGTGAAAAAAATATTTCTACATCCCATGGCCTTTCCCAACCATTTAAATTTTTCTCTTACAGGTCTAACACTTCCGAAAATCCAATACAACGCCCACCCCGAACAATATATAAAGCTAAACGAACGGTTCACTGGGTACTTATCCGTACGAAAATCCCTATTGATTTTCCTGTTTTTACAAGGAAGTAAAATGTGAAAAAAATATTTCTACATCCCATGGCCTTTCCCAACCATTTAAATTATTCTCTTACAGGTCTAACACTTCTGAAAAACCAATACAACGCCCACCCGGAACAATAAATAAAGCTAAACGAACCGTTCACTGGGTACTTATCCGTACGAAAAACCCTATTGATTTACCTGTTTTTACAAGGAAGTAAATGTGAAAAAAATATTTCTACATCCCATGGCCTTTCCCAACCATTTAAATTTTTCTCTTACAGGTCTAACACTTCCGAAAAACCAAAACAACGCCCACCCGGAACAATATATAAAGCTAAACGAACCGTTCACTGGGTACTTATCCGTACGAAAAACCCTATTGATTTACCTGTTTTTACAAGGAAGTAAATGTGAAAAAAATATTTCTACATCCCATGGCCTTTCCCAACCATTTAAATTTTTCTCTTACAGGTCTAACACTTCCGAAAATCCAATACAACGCCCACCCCGAACAATATATAAAGATAAACGAACCGTTCACTAGGTACTTATCCGTCCGAAAATCCCTATCGATTTTCCTGTTTTTACAAGGAAGTAAAATGTGAAAAAAATATTTCTACATCCCATGGCCTTTCCCAACCATTTAAATTTTTCTCTTACAGGTCTAACACTTCCGAAAAACCAAAACAACGCCCACCCGGAACAATATATAAAGCTAAACGAACCGTTCACTGGGCACTTATCCGTACGAAAAACCCTATTGATTTACCTGTTTTTACAAGGAAATAAAATGTGATAAAAATATTTCTACATCCCATGGCCTTTCCCAACCATTTAAATTTTTTTCTTACATGTCTAACACTTCCGAAAAACCAATACAATGCCCACCCGGAAGAATATATAAAGATAAACGAACCGTTCACTGGGTACTTATCCGTATGAAAATCCCTATCGATTTTCCTGTTTTTACAAGGAAGTAAAATGTGAAAAAATATTTCTACATCCCATGGCCTTTCCCAACCATTTAAATTTTTCTCTTACAGGTCTAACACTTCCGAAAAAACAATACAACGCCCACCCGGAACAATATATAAAGCTAAACGAACCGTTCACTGGGTACTTATCCGTACGAAAAACCCTATTGATTTACCTGTTTTTACAAGGAAGTAAATGTGAAAAAAATATTTCTACATCCCATGGCCTTTCCCAACCATTTAAATTTTTCTCTTACAGGTCAAACACTTCCGAAAATCCAATACAACGCCCACCCCGAACAATATATAAAGATAAACGAACCGTTCACTAGGTACTTATCCGTCCGAAAATCCCTATCGATTTTCCTGTTTTTACAAGGAAGTAAAATGTGAAAAAAATATTTCTACATCCCATGGCCTTTTCCAACCATTTAAATTTTTCTCTTACAGGTCTAACACATCCGAAAAACCAATACAACGCCCACCCGGAACAATATATAAAGCTAAACGAACCGTTCACTGGGTACATATCCGTACGAAAATCCCTATTGATTTTCCTGTTTTTACAAGGAAGTAAAATGTGAAAAAAATATTTCTACATCCCATGGCCTTTCCCAACCATTTAAATTTTTCTCTTACAGGTCTAACGCTTCCGAAAAACCAATACAACGCCCACCCGGAACAATATATAAAGCTAAACGAACCGTTCACTGGGTACTTATCCGTACGAAAAACCCTATTGATTTACCTGTTTTTACAAGGAAGTAAATGTGAAAAAAATATTTCTACATCCCATGGCCTTTCCTAACCATTTAAATTTTTCTCTTACAGGTCTAACACTTGCGAAAAACAAATACAACGCCCACCCCGAACAATATATAAAGCTAAACGAACGGTTCACTTGGTACTTATCCGTACGAAAATCCCTATCGATTTTCCTGTTTTTACAAGGAAGTAAAATGTGAAAAAAATAATTCTACATCCCATGGCCTTTCCCAACCATTTAAATTTTTCTCTTACAGGTCTAACTCTTCCGAAAAACCAAAACAACGCCCACCCGGAACAATATATAAAGCTAAACGAACCGTTCACTGGGCACTTATCCGTACGAAAAACCCTATTGATTTACCTGTTTTTACAAGGAAATAAAATGTGAAAAAAATATTTCTACATCCCATGGCCTTTCCCAACCATTTAAATTTTTCTCTTACAGGTCTAACACTTCCGAAAAACCAAAACAATGCCCACCCGGAACAATATATAAAGCTAAACGAACCGTTCACTGGGCACTTATCCGTCCGAAAAACCCTATTGATTTACCTGTTTTACAAGGAAATAAAATGTGAAAAAAATATTTCTACATCCCATGGCCTTTCCCAACCATTTAAATTCTTCTCTTACAGGTCTAACACATCCAAAAAACCAATACAACGCCCACCTGGAACAATATATAAAGCTAAACGAACGGTTCACTGGGTACTTATCCGTACGAAAATCCCTATTGATTTTCCTGTTTTTACAAGGAAGTAAAATGTGAAAAAAATATTTCTACATCCCATGGCCTTTCCCAACCATTTAAATTTTTCTCTTACAGGTCTAACACATCCAAAAAACCAATACAACGCCCACCTGGAACAATATATAAAGCTAAACGAACCGTTCACTGGGTACATATCCGTACGAAAATCCCTATTGATTTTCCTGTTTTTACAAGGAAGTAAAATGTGAAAAAAATATTTCTACATCCCATGGCCTTTCCCAACCATTTAAATTTTTCTCTTACAGGTCTAAGACTTCCGAAAAACCAATACAACGCCCACCCGGAACAATATATAAAGCTAAACGAACCGTTCACTGGGTACTTATCCGTACGAAAAACCCTATTGATTTACCTGTTTTTACAAGGAAGTAAATGTGAAAAAAATATTTCTACATCCCATGGCCTTTCCCAACCATTTAAATTTTTCTCTTACAGGTCTAACACTTCCGAAAATCCAATACAACTACCACCCCGAACAATATATAAAGATAAACGAACCGTTCACTAGGTACTTATCCGTCCGAAAATTCCTATTGATTTTCCTGTTTTTACAAGGAAGTAAAATGTGAAAAAAATATTTCTACATCCCATGGCCTTTCCCAACCATTTAAATTATTCTCTTACAGGTCTAACACTTCTGAAAAACCAATACAACGCCCACCCGGAACAATATATAAAGCTAAACGAACCGTTCACTGGGTACTTATCCGTACGAAAAACCCTATTGATTTACCTGTTTTTACAAGGAAGTAAATGTGAAAAAAATATTTCTACATCCCATGGCCTTCCTAACCATTTAAATTTTTCTCTTACAGGTCTAACACTTCCGAAAATCCAATACAACGCCCACCCCGAACAATATATAAAGATAAACGAACCGTTCACTAGGTACTTATCCGTCCGAAAATCCCTATCGATTTTCCTGTTTTTACAAGGAAGTAAAATGTGAAAAAAATATTTCTACATCCCATGGCCTTTCCCAACCGTTTAAATTTTTCTCTTACAGGTCTAACACTTGCGAAAAACAAATACAACGCCCACCCCGAACAATATATAAAGCTAAACGAACGGTTCACTTGGTACATATCCGTACGAAAATCCCTATCGAATTTCCTGTTTTTACAAGGAAGTAAAATGTGAAAAAAATAATTCTACATCCCATGGCCTTTCCCAACCATTTAAATTTTTCTCTTACAGGTCTAACACTTCCGAAAAACCAAAACAACGCCCACCCGGAACAATATATAAAGCTAAACGAACCGTTCACTGGGCACTTATCCGTACGAAAAACCCTATTGATTTACCTGTTTTTACAAGGAAATAAAATGTGAAAAAAATATTTCAACATCCCATGGCCTTTCCCAACCATTTAAATTATTCTCTTACAGGTCTAACACTTCTGAAAAACCAATACAACGCCCACCCGGAACAATATATAAAGCTAAACGAACCGTTCACTGGGTACTTATCCGTACGAAAAACCCTATTGATTTACCTGTTTTTACAAGGAAGTAAATGTGAAAAAAATATTTCTACATCCCATGGCCTTTCCTAACCATTTAAATTTTTCTCTTACAGGTCTAACACTTCCGAAAATCCAATACAACGCCCACCCCGAACAATATATAAAGATAAACGAACCGTTCACTAGGTACTTATCCGTCCGAAAATCCGTATCGATTTTCCTGTTTTTACAAGGAAGTAAAATGTGAAAAAAATATTTCTACATCCCATGGTCTTTCCCAACCGTTTAAATTTTTCTCTTACAGGTCTAACACTTGCGAAAAACAAATACAACGCCCACCCCGAACAATATATAAAGCTAAACGAACGGTTCACTTGGTACTTATCCGTACGAAAATCCCTATCGATTTTCCTGTTTTTACAAGGAAGTAAAATGTGAAAAAAATAATTCTACATCCCATGGCCTTTCCCAACCATTTAAATTTTTCTCTTACAGGTCTAACACTTCCGAAAAACCAAAACAACGCCCACCCGGAACAATATATAAAGCTAAACGAACCGTTCACTGGGCACTTATCCGTACGAAAAACCCTATTGATTTACCTGTTTTTACAAGGAAATAAAATGTGAAAAAAATAATTCTACATCCCATGGCCTTTCCCAACCATTTAAATTTTTCTCTTACAGGTCTAACACTTCCGAAAAACCAAAACAATGCCCACCCGGAACAATATATAAAGCTAAACGAACCGTTCACTGGGCACTCATCCGTCCGAAAAACCCTATTGATTTACCTGTTTTACAAGGAAATAAAATGTGAAAAAAATATTTCTACATCCCATGGCCTTTCCCAACCATTTAAATTCTTCTCTTACAGGTCTAACACATCCAAAAAACCAATACAACGCCCACCTGGAACAATATATAAAGCTAAACGAACCGTTCACTGGGTACATATCCGTACAAAAATCCCTATTGATTTTCCTGTTTTTACAAGGAAGTAAAATGTGAAAAAAATATTTCTACATCCCATGGCCTTTCCCAACCATTTAAATTTTTCTCTTACAGGTCTAAGACTTCCGAAAAACCAATACAACGCCCACCCGGAATAATATATAAAGCTAAACGAACCGTTCACTGGGTACTTATCCGTACGAAAAACCCTATTGATTTACCTGTTTTTACAAGGAAGTAAATGTGAAAAAAATATTTCTACATCCCATGGCCTTTCCCAACCATTTAAATTTTTCTCTTACAGGTCTAACACTTCCGAAAATCCAATACAACGCCCACCCCGAACAATATATAAAGCTAAACGAACGGTTCACTGGGTACTTATCCGTACGAAAATCCCTATTGATTTTCCTGTTTTTACAAGGAAGTAAAATGTGAAAAAAATATTTCTACATCCCATGGCCTTTCCCAACCATTTAAATTTTTCTCTTACAGGTCTAACACTTCCGAAAAACCAAAACAATGCCCACCCGGAACAATATATAAAGCTAAACGAACCGTTCACTGGGCACTTATCCGTCCGAAAAACCCTATTGATTTACCTGTTTTACAGGGAATAAAATGTGAAAAAAATATTTCTACATCCCATGGCCTTTCCCAACCATTTAAATTCTTCTCTTACAGGTCTAACACATCCAAAAAACCAATACAACGCCCACCTGGAACAATATATAAAGCTAAACGAACCGTTCACTGGGTACATATCCGTACGAAAATCCCTATTGATTTTCCTGTTTTTACAAGGAAGTAAAATGTGAAAAAAATATTTCTACATCCCATGGCCTTTCCCAACCATTTAAATTATTCTCTTACAGGTCTAACACTTCTGAAAAACCAGTACAACGCCCACCCGGAACAATATATAAAGCTAAACGAACCGTTCACTGGGTACTTATCCATACGAAAAACCCTATTGATTTACCTGTTTTTACAAGGAAGTAAATGTGAAAAAAATATTTCTACATCCCATGGCCTTTCCTAACCATTTAAATTTTTCTCTTACAGGTCTAACACTTCCGAAAATCCAATACAACGCCCACCCCGAACAATATATAAAGATAAACGAACCGTTCACTAGGTACTTATCCGTCCGAAAATCCCTATCGATTTTCCTGTTTTTACAAGGAAGTAAAATGTGAAAAAAATATTTCTACATCCCATGGCCTTTCCCAACTGTTTAAATTTTTCTCTTACAGGTCTAACACTTGCGAAAAACAAATACAACGCCCACCCCGAACAATATATAAAGCTAAACGAACGGTTCACTTGGTACATATCCGTACGAAAATCCCTATCGATTTTCCTGTTTTTACAAGGAAGTAAAATGTGAAAAAAATAATTCTACATCCCATGGCCTTTCCCAACCATTTAAATTTTTCTCTTACAGGTCTAACACTTCCGAAAAACCAAAACAACGCCCACCCGGAACAATATATAAAGCTAAACGAACCGTTCACTGGGCACTTATCCGTACGAAAAACCCTATTGATTTACCTGTTTTTACAAGGAAATAAAATGTGAAAAAAATATTTCAACATCCCATGGCCTTTCCCAACCATTTAAATTATTCTCTTACAGGTCTAACACTTCTGAAAAACCAATACAACGCCCACCCGGAACAATATATAAAGCTAAACGAACCGTTCACTGGGTACTTATCCGTACGAAAAACCCTATTGATTTACCTGTTTTTACAAGGAAGTAAATGTGAAAAAAATATTTCTACATCCCATGGCCTTTCCTAACCATTTAAATTTTTCTCTTACAGGTCTAACACTTCCGAAAATCCAATACAACGCCCACCCCGAACAATATATAAAGATAAACGAACCGTTCACTAGGTACTTATCCGTCCGAAAATCCGTATCGATTTTCCTGTTTTTACAAGGAAGTAAAATGTGAAAAAATATTTCTACATCCCATGGCCTTTCCCAACCGTTTAAATTTTTCTCTTACAGGTCTAACACTTGCGAAAAACAAATACAACGCCCACCCCGAACAATATATAAAGCTAAACGAACGGTTCACTTGGTACTTATCCGTACGAAAATCCCTATCGATTTTCCTGTTTTTACAAGGAAGTAAAATGTGAAAAAAATAATTCTACATCCCATGGCCTTTCCCAACCATTTAAATTTTTCTCTTACAGGTCTAACACTTCCGAAAAACCAAAACAACGCCCACCCGGAACAATATATAAAGCTAAACGAACCGTTCACTGGGCACTTATCCGTACGAAAAACCCTATTGATTTACCTGTTTTTACAAGGAAATAAAATGTGAAAAAAATATTTCTACATCCCATGGCCTTTCCCAACCATTTAAATTTTTCTCTTACAGGTCTAACACTTCCGAAAAACCAAAACAATGCCCACCCGGAACAATATATAAAGCTAAACGAACCGTTCACTGGGCACTCATCCGTCCGAAAAACCCTATTGATTTACCTGTTTTACAAGGAAATAAAATGTGAAAAAAATATTTCTACATCCCATGGCCTTTCCCAACCATTTAAATTCTTCTCTTACAGGTCTAACACATCCAAAAAACCAATACAACGCCCACCTGGAACAATATATAAAGCTAAACGAACCGTTCACTGGGTACATATCCGTACAAAAATCCCTATTGATTTTCCTGTTTTTACAAGGAAGTAAAATGTGAAAAAAATATTTCTACATCCCATGGCCTTTCCCAACCATTTAAATTTTTCTCTTACAGGTCTAAGACTTCCGAAAAACCAATACAACGCCCACCCGGAATAATATATAAAGCTAAACGAACCGTTCACTGGGTACTTATCCGTACGAAAAACCCTATTGATTTACCTGTTTTTACAAGGAAGTAAATGTGAAAAAAATATTTCTACATCCCATGGCCTTTCCCAACCATTTAAATTTTTCTCTTACAGGTCTAACACTTCCGAAAATCCAATACAACGCCCACCCCGAACAATATATAAAGCTAAACGAACGGTTCACTGGGTACTTATCCGTACGAAAATCCCTATTGATTTTCCTGTTTTTACAAGGAAGTAAAATGTGAAAAAAATATTTCTACATCCCATGGCCTTTCCCAACCATTTAAATTTTTCTCTTACAGGTCTAACACTTCCGAAAAACCAAAACAATGCCCACCCGGAACAATATATAAAGCTAAACGAACCGTTCACTGGGCATTTATCCGTCCGAAAAACCCTATTGATTTACCTGTTTTACAGGGAATAAAATGTGAAAAAAATATTTCTACATCCCATGGCCTTTCCCAACCATTTAAATTCTTCTCTTACAGGTCTAACACATCCAAAAAACCAATACAACGCCCACCTGGAACAATATATAAAGCTAAACGAACCGTTCACTGGGTACATATCCGTACGAAAATCCCTATTGATTTTCCTGTTTTTACAAGGAAGTAAAATGTGAAAAAAATATTTCTACATCCCATGGCCTTTCCCAACCATTTAAATTTTTCTCTTACAGGTCTAAGACTTCCGAAAAACCAATACAACGCCCACCCGGAACAATATATAAAGCTAAACGAACCGTTCACTGGGTACTTATCCGTACGAAAAACCGTATTGATTTACCTGTTTTTACAAGGAAGTAAATGTGAAAAAAATATTTCTACATCCCATGGCCTTTCCCAACCATTTAAATTTTTCTCTTACAGGACTAACACTTCCGAAAATCCAATACAACGACCACCCCGAACAATATATAAAGATAAACGAACCGTTCACTAGGTACTTATCCGTCCGAAAATTCCTATCGATTTTCCTGTTTTTACAAGGAAGTAAAATGTGAAAAAAATATTTCTACATCCCATGGCCTTTCCCAACCATTTAAATTTTTCTCTTACAGGTCTAACACTTCCGAAAATCCAATACAACGCCCACCCCGAACAATATATAAAGCTAAACGAACGGTTCACTGGGTACTTATCCGTACGAAAATCCCTATTGATTTTCCTGTTTTTACAAGGAAGTAAAATGTGAAAAAAATATTTCTACATCCCATGGCCTTTCCCAACCATTTAAATTATTCTCTTACAGGTCTAACACTTCTGAAAAACCAATACAACGCCCACCCGGAACAATATATAAAGCTAAACGAACCGTTCACTGGGTACTTATCCGTACGAAAAACCCTATTGATTTACCTGTTTTTACAAGGAAGTAAATGTGAAAAAAATATTTCTACATCCCATGGCCTTTCCCAACCATTTAAATTTTTCTCTTACAGGTCTAACACTTCCGAAAAACCAAAACAACGCCCACCCGGAACAATATATAAAGCTAAACGAACCGTTCACTGGGTACTTATCCGTACGAAAAACCCTATTGATTTACCTGTTTTTACAAGGAAGTAAATGTGAAAAAAATATTTCTACATCCCATGGCCTTTCCCAACCATTTAAATTTTTCTCTTACAGGTCTAACACTTCCGAAAATCCTATACAACGCCCACCCCGAACAATATATAAAGATAAACGAACCGTTCACTAGGTATTTATCCGTCCGAAAATCCCTATCGATTTTCCTGTTTTTACAAGGAAGTAAAATGTGAAAAAAATATTTCTACATCCCATGGCCTTTCCCAACCATTTAAATTTTTCTCTTACAGGTCTAACACTTCCGAAAAACCAAAACAACGCCCACCCAGAACAATATATAAAGCTAAACGAACCGTTCAATGGGCACTTATCCGTACGAAAAACCCTATTGATTTACCTGTTTTTACTAGGAAATAAAATGTGATAAAAATATTTCTACATCCCATGGCCTTTCCCAACCATTTAAATTTTTCTCTTACAGGTCTAACACTTCCGAAAAACCAATACAATGCCCACCCGGAAGAATATATAAAGATAAACGAACCGTTCACTGGGTACTTATCCGTATGAAAATCCCTATCGATTTTCCTGTTTTTACAAGGAAGTAAAATGTGAAAAAATATTTCTACATCCCATGGCCTTTCCCAACCATTTAAATTTTTCTCTTACAGGTCTAACACTTCCGAAAAAACAATACAACGCCCACCCGGAACAATATATAAAGCTATATGAACCGTTCACTGGGCACTTATCCGTACGAAAAACCCTATTGATTTACCTGTTTTTACAAGGAAATAAAATGTGAAAATAATATTTCTACATCCCATGGCCTTTCCCAACCATTTAAATTTTTCTCTTACATGTCTAACGCTTCCGAAAAACCAATAAACGCCCACCCGGAACAATATATAAAGCTAAATGAACCGTTCCCTGGGTACATATCCGTACGAAAATCCCTATTGATTTTCCTGTTTTTACAAGGAAGTAAAATGTGAAAAAAATAATTCTACATCCCATGGCCTTTCCCAACCATTTAAATTTTTCTCTTACAGGTCTAACACTTCCAAAAAACCAATACAACGCCCACCCGGAACAATATATAAAGCTAAACGAACCGTTCACTGGGTACTTATCCGTACGAAAATCCCTATTGATTTACCTGTTTTTAAAAGGAAATAAAATGTGAAAAAAATATTTCTACATCCCATGGCCTTTCCCAACCATTTAAATTTTTCTCTTACAGGTCTAACACTTCCGAAAAACCAATACAACGCCCACCCGGAACAATATATAAAGCTAAACGAACGGTTCACTGGGTACTTATCCGTACGAAAAACCCTATTGATTTACCTGTTTTTACAAGGAAGTAAATGTGAAAAAAATATTTCTACATCCCATGGCCTTTCCCAACCGTTTAAATTTTTCTCTTACTGGTCTAACACTTCCGAAAAACCAATACAACGCCCACCCGGAAGAATATATTAAGATAAACGAACCGTTCACTGGGTACTTATCCGTACGAAAATCCCTATCGATTTTCCTGTTTTTACAAGGAAGCAAAATGTGAAAAAAATATTTCTACATCCCATGGCCTTTTCCAACCATTTAAATTTTTCTCTTACAGGTCTAACACTTCCGAAAAACCAAAACAACGCCCACCTGGAACAATATATAAAGCTAAACGAACCGTTCACTGGGCACTTATCCGTACGAAAAACCCTATCGATTTACCTGTTTTACAAGGAAGTAAAATGTGAAAAAAATAATTCTACATCCCATGGCCTTTCCCAACCATTTAAATTTTTCTCTTACAGGTCTAACACTTCCGAAAAACAAAAACAACGCCCACCCGGAACAATATATACAGCTAAACGAACCGTTCACTGGGCACTTATCCGTACGAAAAACCCTATTGATTTACCTGTATTTACAAGGAAATAAAATGTGAAAAAAATATTTCTACATCCCATGGCCTTTCCCAACCATTTAAATTTTTCTCTTACAGGTCTAACACTTCCGAAAAACCAAAACAACGCCCACCCGGAACAATATATAAAGCTAAACGAACCGTTCACTGGGCACTTATCCGTACGAAAAACCCTATTGATTTACCTGTTTTACAAGGAAATAAAATGTGAAAAAAATATTTCTACATCCCATGGCCTTTCCCAACCATTTAAATTCTTCTCTTACAGGTCTAACACATCCGAAAAACCAATACAACGCCCACCCGGAACAATATATAAAGCTAAACGAACCGTTCACTGGGTACATATCCGTACGAAAATCCCTATTGATTTTCCTGTTTTTACAAGGAAGTAAAATGTGAAAAAAATATTTCTACATCCCATGGCCTTTCCCAACCATATAAATTTTTCTCTTACAGGTCTAACACTTCCGAAAAACCAAAACAACGCCCACCCGGAACAATATATAAATCTAAACGAACCGTTCACTGGGCACTTATCCGTACGAAAAACCCTATTGATTTACCTGTTTTTACAAGGAAATAAAATGTGAAAAAAATATTTCTACATCCCATGGCCTTTCCCAACCATTTAAATTTTTCTCTTACAGGTCTAACACTTCCGAAAAACCAAAACAATGCCCACCCGGAACAATATATAAAGCTAAACGAACCGTTCACTGGGCACTTATCCGTACGAAAAACCCTATTGATTTACCTGTTTTACAAGGAAATAAAATGTGAAAAAAATATTTCTACATCCCATGGCCTTTCCCAACCATTTAAATTCTTCTCTTACAGGTCTAACACATCCGAAAAACCAATACAACGCCCACCCGGAACAATATATAAAGCTAAACGAACCGTTCACTGGGTACATATCCGTACGAAAATCCCTATTGATTTTCCTGTTTTTACAAGGAAGTAAAATGTGAAAAAAATATTTCTACATCCCATGGCCTTTCCCAACCATTTAAATTTTTCTCTTACAGGTCTAACACTTCCGAAAAACCAATACAACGCCCACCCGGAACAATATATAAAGCTAAACGAACCGTTCACTGGGTACTTATCCGTACGAAAAACCCTATTGATTTACCTGTTTTTACAAGGAAGTGAATGTGAAAAAAATATTTCTACATCCCATGGCCTTTCCTAACCATTTAAATTTTTCTCTTACAGGTCTAACACTTCCGAAAAACCAATACAACGCCCACACCGAACAATATATAAAGATAAACGAACCGTTCACTAGGTACTTATCCGTCCGAAAATCCCTATCAATTTTCCTGTGTTTACAAGGGAGTAAAATGTGAAAAAAATATTTCTACATCCCATGGCCTTTCCCAACCATTTAAATTTTTCTCTTACATGTCTAACACTTCCGAAAATCCAATACAACGCCCACCCCGAACAATATATAAAGCTAAACGAACGGTTCACTGGGTACTTATCCGTACGAAAATCCCTATCGATTTTCCTGTTTTTACAAGGAAGTAAAATGTGAAAAAAATAATTCTACATCCCATGGCCTTTCCCAACCATTTAAATTTTTCTCTTACAGGTCTAACACTTCCGAAAAACCAAAACAACGCCCACCCGGAACAATATATAAAGCTAAACGAACCGTTCACTGGGCATTTATCCGTACGAAAAACCCTATTGATTTACTTGTTTTTACAAGGAAATAAAATGTGAAAAAAATATTTCTACATCCCATGGCCTTTCCCAACCATTTAAATTTTTCTCTTACAGGTCTAACACTTCCAAAAAACAAAAACAACTCCCACCCGGAACAATATATACAGCTAAACGAACCGTTCACTGGGCACTTATCCGTACGAAAAACCCTATTGATTTACCTGTATTTACAAGGAAATAAAATGTGAAAAAAATATTTCTACATCCCATGGCCTTTCCCAACCATTTAAATTTTTCTCTTACAGGTCTAACACTTCCGAAAAACCAAAACAATGCCCACCCGGAACAATATATAAAGCTAAACGAACCGTTCACTGGGCACTTATCTGTACGAAAAACCCTATTGATTTACCTGTTTTACAAGGAAATAAAATGTGAAAAAAATATTTCTACATCCCATGGCCTTTCCCAACCATTTAAATTCTTCTCTTACAGGTCTAACACATCCGAAAAACCAATACAACGCCCACCCGGAACAATATATAAAGCTAAACGAACCGTTCACTGGGTACATATCCGTACGAAAATCCCTATTGATTTTCCTGTTTTTACAAGGAAGTAAAATGTGAAAAAAATATTTCTACATCCCATGGCCTTTCCCAACCATATAAATTTTTCTCTTACAGGTCTAACACTTCCGAAAAACCAAAACAACGCCCACCCGGAACAATATATAAATCTAAACGAACCGTTCACTGGGCACTTATCCGTACGAAAAACCCTATTGATTTACCTGTTTTTACAAGGAAATAAAATGTGAAAAAAATATTTCTACATCCCATGGCCTTTCCCAACCATTTAAATTTTTCTCTTACAGCTCTAACACTTCCGAAAAACCAAAACAATGCCCACCCGGAACAATATATAAAGCTAAACGAACCGTTCACTGGGCACTTATCCGTACGAAAATCCCTATTGATTTTCCTGTTTTTACAAGGAAGTAAAATGTGAAAAAAATATTTCTACATCCCATGGCCTTTCCCAACCATATACATTTTTCTCTTACAGGTCTAACACTTCCGAAAAACCAAAACAACGCCCACCCGGAACAATATATAAAGCTAAACGAACCGTTCACTGGGCACTTATCCGTACGAAAAACCCTATTGATTTACCTGTTTTTACAAGGAAATAAAATGTGAAAAAAATATTTCTACATCCCATGGCCTTTCCCAACCATTTAAATTTTTCTCTTACAGGTCTAACACTTCCGAAAAACCAAAACAATGCCCACCCGGAACAATATATAAAGTTAAACGAACCGTTCACTGGGCACTTATCCGTACGAAAAACCCTATTGATTTACCTGTTTTACAAGGAAATAAAATGTGAAAAAAATATTTCTACATCCCATGGCCTTTCCCAACCATTTAAATTCTTCTCTTACAGGTCTAACACATCCGAAAAACCAATACAACGCCCACCCGGAACAATATATAAAGCTAAACGAACCGTTCACTGGGTACATATCCGTACGAAAATCCCTATTGATTTTCCTGTTTTTACAAGGAAGTAAAATGTGAAAAAAATATTTCTACATCCCATGGCCTTTCCCAACCATTTAAATTTTTCTCTTACAGGTCTAACACTTCCGAAAAACCAATACAACGCCCACCCGGAACAATATATAAAGCTAAACGAACCGTTCACTGGGTACTTATCCGTACGAAAAACCCTATTGATTTACCTGTTTTTACAAGGAAGTGAATGTGAAAAAAATATTTCTACATCCCATGGCCTTTCCTAACCATTTAAATTTTTCTCTTACAGGTCTAACACTTCCGAAAAACCAATACAACGCCCACACCGAACAATATATAAAGATAAACGAACCGTTCACTAGGTACTTATCCGTCTGAAAATCCCTATCGATTTTCCTGTTTTTACAAGGGAGTAAAATGTGAAAAAAATATTTCTACATCCCATGGCCTTTCCCAACCATTTAAATTTTTCTCTTACATGTCTAACACTTCCGAAAATCCAATACAACGCCCACCCCGAACAATATATAAAGCTAAACGAACGGTTCACTGGGTACTTATCCGTACGAAAATCCCTATCGATTTTCCTGTTTTTACAAGGAAGTAAAATGTGAAAAAAATAATTCTACATCCCATGGCCTTTCCCAACCATTTAAATTTTTCTCTTACAGGTCTAACACTTCCGAAAAACCAAAACAACGCCCACCCGGAACAATATATAAAGCTAAACGAACCGTTCACTGGGCATTTATCCGTACGAAAAACCCTATTGATTTACTTGTTTTTACAAGGAAATAAAATGTGAAAAAAATATTTCTACATCCCATGGCCTTTCCCAACCATTTAAATTTTTCTCTTACAGGTCTAACACTTCCGAAAAACCAAAACAATGCCCACCCGGAACAATATATAAAGCTAAACGAACCGTTCACTGGGCACTTATCCGTCCGAAAAACCCTATTGATTTACCTGTTTTACAAGGAAATAAAATGTGAAAAAAATATTTCTACATCCCATGGCCTTTCCCAACCATTTAAATTCTTCTCTTACAGGTCTAACACATCCGAAAAACCAATACAACGCCCACCCGGAACAATATATAAAGCTAAACGAACCGTTCACTGGGTACATATCCGTACGAAAATCCCTATTGATTTACCTGTTTTTACAAGGAAGTAAATGTGAAAAAAATATTTCTACATCCCATGGCCTTTCCCAACCATTTAAATTTTTCTCTTACAGATCTAACACTTCTGAAAAACCAATACAACGCCCACCCGGAAGAATATATAAAGATAAACGAACCGTTCACTGGGTACTTATCCGTATGAAAATCCCTATCGATTTTCCTGTTTTTACAAGGAAGTAAAATGTGAAAAAATATTTCTACATCCCATGGCCTTTCCCAACCATTTAAATTTTTCTCTTACAGGTCTAACACTTCCGAAAAACCAATACAACGCCCACCGGGAACAATATATAAAGCTAAACGAACCGTTCACTGGGCACTTATCCGTACGAAAAACCCTATTGATTTACCTGTTTTTACAAGGAAATAAAATGTGAAAAAAATATTTCTACATCCCATGGCCTTTCCCAACCATTTAAATTTTTCTCTTACAGGTCTAACGCTTCCGAAAAACCAATACAACGCCCACCCGGAACAATATATAAAGCTAAACGAACCGTTCACTGGGTACATATCCGTACGAAAATCCCTATTGATTTTCCTGTTTTTATAAGGAAGTAAAATGTGAAAAAAATATTTCTACATCCCATGGCCTTTCCCAACCATTTAAATTTTTCTCTTACAGGTCTAACACTTCCAAAAAACCAATACAACGCCCACCCGGAACAATATATAAAGCTAAACGAACCGTTCACTGGGCACTTATCCGTCCGAAAAACCCTATTGATTTACCTGTTTTACAAGGAAATAAAATGTGAAAAAAATATTTCTACATCCCATGGCCTTTCCCAACCATTTAAATTCTTCTCTTACAGGTCTAACACATCCGAAAAACCAATACAACGCCCACCCGGAACAATATATAAAGCTAAACGAACCGTTCACTGGGTACATATCCGTACAAAAATCCCTATTGATTTTCCTGTTTTTACAAGGAAGTAAAATGTGAAAAAAATATTTCTACATCCCATGGCCTTTCCCAACCATTTAAATTTTTCTCTTACAGGTCTAAGACTTCCGAAAAACCAATACAACGCCCACCCGGAACAATATATAAAGCTAAACGAACCGTTCACTGGGTACTTATCCGTACGAAAAACCCTATTGATTTACCTGTTTTTACAAGGAAGTAAATGTGAAAAAAATATTTCTACATCCCATGGCCTTTCCCAACCATTTAAATTTTTCTCTTACAGGTCTAACACTTCCGAAAATCCAATACAACGCCCACCCCGAACAATATATAAAGATAAACGAACCGTTCACTAGGTACTTATCCGTCCGAAAATCCCTATCGATTTTCCTGTTTTTACAAGGAAGTAAAATGTGAAAAAAATATTTCTACATCCCATGGCCTTTCCCAACCATTTAAATTTTTCTCTTACAGGTCTAACACTTCCGAAAATCCAATACAACGCCCACCCCGAACAATATATAAAGCTAAACGAACGGTTCACTGGGTACATATCCGTACGAAAATCCCTATTGATTTTCCTGTTTTTACAAGGAAGTAAAATGTGAAAATAATATTTCTACATCCCATGGCCTTTCCCAACCATTTAAATTTTTCTCTTACAGGTCTAACACTTCCGAAAAACCAAAACAATGCCCACCCGGAACAATATATAAAGCTAAACGAACCGTTCACTGGGCACTTATCCGTCCGAAAAACCCTATTGATTTACCTGTTTTACAAGGAAATAAAATGTAAAAAAAATATTTCTACATCCCATGGCCTTTCCCAACCATTTAAATTCTTCTCTTACAGGTCTAACACATCCGAAAAACCAATACAACGCCCACCCGGAACAATATATAAAGCTAAACGAACCGTTCACTGGGTACATATCCGTACGAAAATCCCTATTGATTTACCTGTTTTTACAAGGAAGTAAATGTGAAAAAAATATTTCTACATCCCATGGCCTTTCCCAACCATTTAAATTTTTCTCTTACAGATCTAACACTTCTGAAAAACCAATACAACGCCCACCCGGAAGAATATATAAAGATAAACGAACCGTTCACTGGGTACTTATCCGTATGAAAATCCCTATCGATTTTCCTGTTTTTACAAGGAAGTAAAATGTGAAAAAATATTTCTACATCCCATGGCCTTTCCCAACCATTTAAATTTTTCTCTTACAGGTCTAACACTTCCGAAAATCCAATACAACGCCCACCCCGAACAATATATAAAGCTAAACGAACGGTTCACTGGGTACATATCCGTACGAAAATCCCTATTGATTTTCCTGTTTTTACAAGGAAGTAAAATGTGAAAATAATATTTCTACATCCCATGGCCTTTCCCAACCATTTAAATTTTTCTCTTACAGGTCTAACACTTCCGAAAAACCAAAACAATGCCCACCCGGAACAATATATAAAGCTAAACGAACCGTTCACTGGGCACTTATCCGTCCGAAAAACCCTATTGATTTACCTGTTTTACAAGGAAATAAAATGTGAAAAAAATATTTCTACATCCCATGGCCTTTCCCAACCATTTAAATTCTTCTCTTACAGGTCTAACACATCCGAAAAACCAATACAACGCCCACCCGGAACAATATATAAAGCTAAACGAACCGTTCACTGGGTACATATCCGTACGAAAATCCCTATTGATTTACCTGTTTTTACAAGGAAGTAAATGTGAAAAAAATATTTCTACATCCCATGGCCTTTCCCAACCATTTAAATTTTTCTCTTACAGATCTAACACTTCTGAAAAACCAATACAACGCCCACCCGGAAGAATATATAAAGATAAACGAACCGTTCACTGGGTACTTATCCGTATGAAAATCCCTATCGATTTTCCTGTTTTTACAAGGAAGTAAAATGTGAAAAAATATTTCTACATCCCATGGCCTTTCCCAACCATTTAAATTTTTCTCTTACAGGTCTAACACTTCCGAAAAACCAATACAACGCCCACCGGGAACAATATATAAAGCTAAACGAACCGTTCACTGGGCACTTATCCGTACGAAAAACCCTATTGATTTACCTGTTTTTACAAGGAAATAAAATGTGAAAAAAATATTTCTACATCCCATGGCCTTTCCCAACCATTTAAATTTTTCTCTTACAGGTCTAACGCTTCCGAAAAACCAATACAACGCCCACCCGGAACAATATATAAAGCTAAACGAACCGTTCACTGGGTACATATCCGTACGAAAATCCCTATTGATTTTCCTGTTTTTATAAGGAAGTAAAATGTGAAAAAAATATTTCTACATCCCATGGCCTTTCCCAACCATTTAAATTTTTCTCTTACAGGTCTAACACTTCCAAAAAACCAATACAACGCCCACCCGGAACAATATATAAAGCTAAACGAACCGTTCACTGGGCACTTATCCGTCCGAAAAACCCTATTGATTTACCTGTTTTACAAGGAAATAAAATGTGAAAAAAATATTTCTACATCCCATGGCCTTTCCCAACCATTTAAATTCTTCTCTTACAGGTCTAACACATCCGAAAAACCAATACAACGCCCACCCGGAACAATATATAAAGCTAAACGAACCGTTCACTGGGTACATATCCGTACAAAAATCCCTATTGATTTTCCTGTTTTTACAAGGAAGTAAAATGTGAAAAAAATATTTCTACATCCCATGGCCTTTCCCAACCATTTAAATTTTTCTCTTACAGGTCTAAGACTTCCGAAAAACCAATACAACGCCCACCCGGAACAATATATAAAGCTAAACGAACCGTTCACTGGGTACTTATCCGTACGAAAAACCCTATTGATTTACCTGTTTTTACAAGGAAGTAAATGTGAAAAAAATATTTCTACATCCCATGGCCTTTCCCAACCATTTAAATTTTTCTCTTACAGGTCTAACACTTCCGAAAATCCAATACAACGCCCACCCCGAACAATATATAAAGATAAACGAACCGTTCACTAGGTACTTATCCGTCCGAAAATCCCTATCGATTTTCCTGTTTTTACAAGGAAGTAAAATGTGAAAAAAATATTTCTACATCCCATGGCCTTTCCCAACCATTTAAATTTTTCTCTTACAGGTCTAACACTTCCGAAAATCCAATACAACGCCCACCCCGAACAATATATAAAGCTAAACGAACGGTTCACTGGGTACATATCCGTACGAAAATCCCTATTGATTTTCCTGTTTTTACAAGGAAGTAAAATGTGAAAATAATATTTCTACATCCCATGGCCTTTCCCAACCATTTAAATTTTTCTCTTACAGGTCTAACACTTCCGAAAAAACAATACAACGCCCACCCGGAACAATATATAAAGCTAAACGAACCGTTCACTGGGTACATATCCGTACGAAAATCCCTATTGATTTACCTGTTTTTACAAGGAAGTAAATGTGAAAAAAATATTTCTACATCCCATGGCCTTTCCCAACCATTTAAATTTTTCTCTTACAGATCTAACACTTCTGAAAAACCAATACAACGCCCACCCGGAAGAATATATAAAGATAAACGAACCGTTCACTGGGTACTTATCCGTATGAAAATCCCTATCGATTTTCCTGTTTTTACAAGGAAGTAAAATGTGAAAAAATATTTCTACATCCCATGGCCTTTCCCAACCATTTAAATTTTTCTCTTACAGGTCTAACACTTCCGAAAAACCAATACAACGCCCACCGGGAACAATATATAAAGCTAAACGAACCGTTCACTGGGCACTTATCCGTACGAAAAACCCTATTGATTTACCTGTTTTTACAAGGAAATAAAATGTGAAAAAAATATTTCTACATCCCATGGCCTTTCCCAACCATTTAAATTTTTCTCTTACAGGTCTAACGCTTCCGAAAAACCAATACAACGCCCACCCGGAACAATATATAAAGCTAAACGAACCGTTCACTGGGTACATATCCGTACGAAAATCCCTATTGATTTTCCTGTTTTTATAAGGAAGTAAAATGTGAAAAAAATATTTCTACATCCCATGGCCTTTCCCAACCATTTAAATTTTTCTCTTACTGGTCTAACACTTCCAAAAAACCAATACAACGCCCACCCGGAACAATATATAAAGCTAAACGAACCGTTCACTGGGCACTTATCCGTCCGAAAAACCCTATTGATTTACCTGTTTTACAAGGAAATAAAATGTGAAAAAAATATTTCTACATCCCATGGCCTTTCCCAACCATTTAAATTCTTCTCTTACAGGTCTAACACATCCGAAAAACCAATACAACGCCCACCCGGAACAATATATAAAGCTAAACGAACCGTTCACTGGGTACATATCCGTACAAAAATCCCTATTGATTTTCCTGTTTTTACAAGGAAGTAAAATGTGAAAAAAATATTTCTACATCCCATGGCCTTTCCCAACCATTTAAATTTTTCTCTTACAGGTCTAAGACTTCCGAAAAACCAATACAACGCCCACCCGGAACAATATATAAAGCTAAACGAACCGTTCACTGGGTACTTATCCGTACGAAAAACCCTATTGATTTACCTGTTTTTACAAGGAAGTAAATGTGAAAAAAATATTTCTACATCCCATGGCCTTTCCCAACCATTTAAATTTTTCTCTTACAGGTCTAACACTTCCGAAAATCCAATACAACGCCCACCCCGAACAATATATAAAGATAAACGAACCGTTCACTAGGTACTTATCCGTCCGAAAATCCCTATCGATTTTCCTGTTTTTACAAGGAAGTAAAATGTGAAAAAAATATTTCTACATCCCATGGCCTTTCCCAACCATTTAAATTTTTCTCTTACAGGTCTAACACTTCCGAAAATCCAATACAACGCCCACCCCGAACAATATATAAAGCTAAACGAACGGTTCACTGGGTACATATCCGTACGAAAATCCCTATTGATTTTCCTGTTTTTACAAGGAAGTAAAATGTGAAAATAATATTTCTACATCCCATGGCCTTTCCCAACCATTTAAATTTTTCTCTTACAGGTCTAACACTTCCGAAAAAACAATACAACGCCCACCCGGAACAATATATAAAGCTAAACGAACGGTTCACTGGGTACTTATCCGTATGAAAATCCCTATCGATTTTCCTGTTTTTACAAGGAAGTAAAATGTGAAAAAATATTTCTACATCCCATGGCCTTTCCCAACCATTTAAATTTTTTTCTTACAGGTCTAACACTTCCGAAAAACCAATACAACGCCCACCGGGAACAATATATAAAGCTAAACGAACCGTTCACTGGGCACTTATCCGTACGAAAAACCCTATTGATTTACCTGTTTTTACAAGGAAATAAAATGTGAAAAAAATATTTCTACATCCCATGGCCTTTCCCAACCATTTAAATTTTTCTCTTACAGGTCTAACGCTTCCGAAAAACCAATACAACGCCCACCCGGAACAATATATAAAGCTAAACGAACCGTTCACTGGGTACATATCCGTACGAAAATCCCTATTGATTTTCCTGTTTTTATAAGGAATTAAAATGTGAAAAAAATATTTCTACATCCCATGGCCTTTCCCAACCATTTAAATTTTTCTCTTACAGGTCTAACACTTCCAAAAAACCAATACAACGCCCACCCGGAACAATATATAAAGCTAAACGAACCATTCACTGGGTACTTATCCGTACGAAAATCCCTATTGATTTATCTGTTTTAAAAGGAAATAAAATGTGAAAAAAATATTTCTACAACCCATGGCCTTTCCCAACCATTTATATTTTTCTCTTACAGGTCTAACACTTCTGAAAAACCAATACAACGCCCACCCGGAACAATATATAAAGCTAAACGAACCGTTCACTGGGTACTTATCCGTACGAAAAACCCTATTGATTTACCTGTTTTTACAAGGAAGTAAATGTGAAAAAAATATTTCTACATCCCATGGCCTTTCCCAACCATTTAAATTTTTCTCTTACAGGTCTAACACTTTCAAAAAACCAATACAACGCCCACCCGGAACAATATATAAAGCTAAACGAACGGTTCACTGGGTACTTATCCGTACGAAAATCCCTATTGATTTACCTGTTTTTAAAAGGAAATAAAATGTGAAAAAAATATTTCTACATCCCATGGCCTTTCCCAACCATTTAAATTATTCTCTTACAGGTCTAACACTTCTGAAAAACCAATACAACGCCCACCCGGAACAATATATAAAGCTAAACGAACCGTTCACTGGGTACTTATCCGTACGAAAAACCCTATTGATTTACTTGTTTTTACAAGGAAGTAAATGTGAAAAAAATATTTCTACATCCCATGGCCTTTCCCAACCATTTAAATTTTTCTCTTACAGGTCTAACACTTCCGAAAAACCAATACAACGCCCACCCGGAACAATATATAAAGCTAAACGAACCGTTCACTGGGTACTTATCCGTAGGAAAACCCTATTGATTTACCTGTTTTTACAAGGAAGTAAATGTGAAAAAAATATTTCTACATCCCATGGCCTTTCCCAACCATTTAAATTTTTCTCTTACAGGTCTAACACTTCCGAAAATCCAATACAACGCCCACCCCGAACAATATATAAAGATAAACGAACCGTTCACTAGGTACTTATCCGTCCGAAAATCCCTATCGATTTTCCTGTTTTTACAAGGAAGTAAAATGTGAAAAAATATTTCTACATCCCATGGCCTTTCCCAACCATTTAAATTTTTCTCTTACAGGTCTAACACTTCCGAAAAACCAAAACAACGCCCACCCGGAACAATATATAAAGCTAAACGAACCGTTCACTGGGCACTTATCCGTACGAAAAACCCTATTGATTTACCTGTTTTTACAAGGAAATAGAATTTGAAAAAAAATATTTCTACATCCCATGGCCTTTCCCAACCATTTAAATTTTTCTCTTACAGGTCTAACACTTCCGAAAAACCAATACAACGCCCACCCGGAAGAATATATAAAGATAAACGAACCGTTCACTGGGTACTTATCCGTATCAAAATCCCTATCGATTTTCCTGTTTTTACAAGGAAGTAAAATGTGAAAAAATATTTCTACATCCCATGGCCTTTCCCAACCATTTAAATTTTTCTCTTACAGGTCTAACACTTCCGAAAAACCAAAACAACGCCCACCCGGAACAATATATAAAGCTAAATGAACCGTTCACTGGGCACTTATCCGTACGAAAAACCCTATTGATTTACCTGTTTTTACAAGGAAATAGAATGTGAAAAAAATATTTCTACATCCCATGGCCTTTCCCAACCATTTAAATTTTTCTCTTACAGGTCTAACACTTCCGAAAAACCAATACAACGCCCACCCGGAAGAATATATAAAGATAAACGAACCGTTCACTGGGTACTTATCCGTATGAAAATCCCTATCGATTTTCCTGTTTTTACAAGGAAGTAAAATGTGAAAAAATATTTCTACATCCCATGGCCTTTCCCAACCATTTAAATTTTTCTCTTACAGGTCTAACACTTCCGAAAAAACAATACAACGCCCACCCGGAACAATACATAAAGCTATATGAACCGTTCACTGGGCACTTATCCGTACGAAAAACCCTATTGATTTACCTGTTTTTACAAGGAAATAAAATGTGAAAAAAATATTTCTACATCCCATGGCCTTTCCCAACCATTTAAATTTTTCTCTTACAGGTCTAACGCTTCCGAAAAACCAATACAACGCCCACCCGGAACAATATATAAAGCTAAACGAACCGTTCCCTGGGTACATATCCGTACGAAAATCCCTATTGATTTTCCTGTTTTTACAAGGAAGTAAAATGTGAAAAAAATATTTCTACATCCCATGGCCTTTCCCAACCATTTAAATTTTTCTCTTACAGGTCTAACACTTCCGAAAAAACAATACAACGCCCACCCGGAACAATATATAAAGCTAAACGAACGGTTCACTGGGTACTTATCCGTACGAAAAACCCTATTGATTTACCTGTTTTTACAAGGAAGTAAATGTGAAAAAAATATTTCTACATCCCATGGCCTTTCCCAACCATTTAAATTTTTCTCTTACAGGTCTAACACTTCCGAAAAACCAATACAACGCCCACCCGGAAGAATATATAAAGATAAACGAACCGTTCACTGGGTACTTATCCGTATGAAAATCCCTATCGATTTTCCTGTTTTTACAAGGAAGTAAAATGTGAAAAAATATTTCTACATCCCATGGCCTTTCCCAACCATTTAAATTTTTCTCTTACAGGTCTAACACTTCCGAAAAACCAATACAACGCCCACCTGGAACAATATATAAAGCTAAACGAACCGTTCACTGGGCACTTATCCGTACGAAAAACCCTATTGATTTACCTGTTTTTACAAGGAAATAAAATGTGAAAAAAATATTTCTACATCCCATGGCCTTTCCCAACCATTTAAATTTTTCTCTTACAGGTCTAACGCTTCCGAAAAACCAATACAACGCCCACCCGGAACAATATATAAAGCTAAACGAACCGTTCACTGGGTACATATCCGTACGAAAATCCCTATTGATTTTCCTGTTTTTATAAGGAAGTAAAATGTGAAAAAAATATTTCTACATCCCATGGCCTTTCCCAACCATTTAAATTTTTCTCTTACAGGTCTAACACTTCCAAAAAACCAATACAACGCCCACCCGGAACAATATATAAAGCTAAACGAACCATTCACTGGGTACTTATCCGTACGAAAATCCCTATTGATTTATCTGTTTTTAAAAGGAAATAAAATGTGAAAAAAATATTTCTACATCCCATGGCCTTTCCCAACCATTTAAATTTTTCTCTTACAGGTCTAACACTTCTGAAAAACCAATACAACGCCCACCCGGAAGAATATATAAAGATAAACGAACCGTTCACTGGGTACTTATCCGTATGAAAATCCCTATCGATTTACCTGTTTTTACAAGGAAGTAAATGTGAAAAAAATATTTCTACATCCCATGGCCTTTCCCAACCATTTAAATTTTTCTCTTACAGGTCTAACACTTTCAAAAAACCAATACAACGCCCACCCGGAACAATATATAAAGCTAAACGAACCGTTCACTGGGTACTTATCCGTACGAAAATCCCTATTGATTTTCCTGTTTTTACAAGGAAGTAAAATGTGAGAAAAAATATTTCTACATCCCATGGCCTTTCCCAACCATTTAAATTTTTCTCTTACAGGTCTAACACTTTCAAAAAACCAATACAACGCCCACCCAGAACAATATATAAAGCTAAACGAACCGTTCACTGGGTACTTATCCGTACGAAAATCACTATTGATTTACCTGTTTTTAAACGGAAATAAAATGTGAAAAAAATATTTCTATATCCCATGTCCTTTCCCAACCATTTAAATTTTTCTCTTACAGGTCTAACACTTCCGAAAAATCAATACAACGCCCACCCGGAACAATATATAAAGCTAAATGAACCGTTCACTGGGCACTTATCCGTACGAAAAACCCTATTGATTCACCTGTTTTTACAAGGAAGTAAATGTGAAAAAAATATTTCTACATCCCATGGCCTTTCCCAACCATTTAAATTTTTCTCTTACAGGTCTAACACTTCTGAAAAACCAATACAACGCCCACCCGGAAGAATATATAAAGCTAAACGAACCATTCACTGTGTACTTATCCGTACGAAAATCCCTATTGATTTATCTGTTTTTAAAAGGAAATAAAATGTGAAAAAAATATTTCTACATCCCATGGCCTTTCCCAACCATTTAAATTTTTCTCTTACAGGTCTAACACTTCTGAAAAACCAATACAACGCCCACCCGGAAGAATATATAAAGATAAACGAACCGTTCACTGGGTACTTATCCGTATGAAAATCCCTATCGATTTACCTGTTTTTACAAGGAAGTAAATGTGAAAAAAATATTTCTACATCCCATGGCCATTCCCAACCATTTAAATTTTTCTCTTACAGGTCTAACACTTTCAAAAAACCAATACAACGCCCACCCGGAACAATATATAAAGCTAAACGAACCGTTCACTGGGTACATATCCGTACGAAAATCCCTATTGATTTTCCTGTTTTTAAAAGGAAATAAAATGTGAAAAAAATATTTTTATATCCCATGTCCTTTCCCAACCATTTAAATTTTTCTCTTACAGGTCTAACACTTCCGAAAAATCAATACAACGCCCACCCGGAACAATATATAAAGCTAAACGAACCGTTCACTGGGCACTTATCCGTACGAAAAACCCTATTGATTCACCTGTTTTTACAAGGAAGTAAATGTGAAAAAAATATTTCTACATCCCATGGCCTTTCCCAACCATTTAAATTTTTCTCTTACAGGTCTAACACTTCTGAAAAACCAATACAACGCCCACCCGGAAGAATATATAAAGCTAAACGAACCGTTCACTGGGTACTTATCCGCATGAAATTCCCTATCGATTTTCCTGTTTTTACAAGGAAGTAAAATGTGAAAAAAATATTTCTACATCCCATGGCCTTTCCCAACCATTTAAATTTTTCTCTTACAGGCCTAACACTTCCGAAAAAACAATACAACGCTCACCCGGAACAATGTATAAAGCTAAACAAACCGTTCACTGGGCACTTATCCGTACGAAAAACCCTATTGATTTACCTGTTTTTACAAGGAAATAAAATGTGAAAAAAATATTTCTACATCCCATGGCCTTTCCCAACCATTTAAATTTTTTTCTTACAGGTCTAACGCTTCCGAAAAACCAATACAATGCCCACCCGGAACAATATATAAAGCTAAGCGAAACGTTCACTGGGTACATATCCGTACGAAAATCCCTATTGATTTTCCTGTTTTTATAAGGAAGTAAAATGTGAAAAAAATATTTCTACATCCCATGGCCTTTCCCAACCTTTTAAATTTTTCTCTTACAGGTCTAACACTTCCAAAAAACCAATACAACGCCTACCCGGAACAATATATAAAGCTAAACGAACCGTTCACTGGGTACTTATCCGTACGAAAATCCCTATTGATTTACCTGTTTTTAAAAGGAAATAAAATGTGAAAAAAATATTTCTACATCCCATGGCCTTTCCCAACCATTTAAATTTTTCTCTTACAGGTCTAACACTTCCGAAAAACCAATACAACGCCCACCCGGAAGAATATATAAAGATAAACGAACCGTTCACTGGGTACTTATCCGTATGAAAATCCCTATCGATTTTCCTGTTTTTACAAGGAAGTAAAATGTGAAAAAATATTTCTACATCCCATGGCCTTTCCCAACCATTTAAATTTTTCTCTTACAGGTCTAACACTTCCGAAAAACGAATACAACGCCCACCCGGAACAATATATAAAGCTAAACGAACCGTTCACTGGGCACTTATCCGTACGAAAAACCCTATTGATTTACCTGTTTTTACAAGGAAGTAAAATGTGAAAAAAATATTTCTACATCCCATGGCCTTTCCCAACCATTTTAATTTTTCTCTTACACGTCTAACGCTTCCGAAAAACCAATACAACGCCCACCCGGAACAATATATAAAGCTAAACGAACCGTTCACTGGGTACATATCCGTACGAAAATCCCTATTGATTTTCCTGTTTTTACAAGGAAGTAAAATGTGAAAAAAATTTTCTACATCCCATGGCCTTTCCCAACCATTTAAATTTTTCTCTTAGAGGTCTAACACTTCCGAAAAACCAATACAACGCCCACCCGGAACAATATATAAAGCTAAACGAACCGTTCACTGGGCACTTATCCGTACGAAAAACCCTATTGATTTACCTGTTTTTACAAGGAAGTAAATGTGAAAAAAATATTTCTACATCCCATGGCCTTTCCCAACCATTTAAATTTTTCTCTTACAGGTCTAACACTTCCGAAAAACCAAAACAACGCCCACCCGGAACAATATATAAAGCTAAACGAACCGTTCACTCGGCACTTATCTGTACGAAAAACCCTATTGATTTACCTGTTTTTACAAGGAAATAAAATGTGAAAAAAATATTTCTACATCCCATGGCCTTTCCCAACCATTTAAATTTTTCTCTTACAGGTCTAACGCTTCCGAAAAACCAATACAACGCCCACCCGGAACAATATATAAAGCTAAATGAACCGTTCACTGGGTACATATCCGTACAAAAATCCCTATTGATTTTCCTGTTTTTACAAGGAAGTAAAATGTGAGAAAAATATTTCTACATCCCATGGCCTTTCCCAACCATTTAAATTTTTCTCTTACAGGTCTAACACTTCCGAAAAACCAATACAACGCCCACCCGGAACAAAATATAAAGCAAAACGAACCATTCAATGGGTACTTATCCGTACGAAAATCCCTATTGATTTACCTGTTTTTAAAAGGAAATAAAATGTGAAAAAAATATTTCTACATCCCATGGCCTTTCCCAACCATTTAAATTTTTCTCTTACAGGTCTAACACTTCCAAAAAACCAATACAACGCCCACCCGGAACAATATATAAAGCTAAACGAACCGTTCACTGGGTACTTATCCGTACGAAAAACCCTATTGATTTACCTGTTTTTACAAGGAAGTAAATGTGAAAAAAATATTTCTACATCCCATGGCCTTTCCCAACCATTTAAATTTTTCTCTTACAGGTCTAACACTTCCGAAAATCCAATACAACGCCCACCCAGAAGAATATATAAAGATAAAGGAACCGTTCACTAGCTACTTATCCGTACGAAAATCCCTATCGATTTTCCTGTTTTTACAAGGAAGTAAAATGTGAAAAAAATATTTCTACATCCCATGGCCTTTCCCAACCATTTACATTTTTCTCTTACAGGTCTAACACTTCTGAAAAACCAAAACAACGCCCACCCGGAACAATATATAAAGCTAAACGAACCGTTCACTGGGTACTTATCCGTACGAAAATCACTATTGATTTACCTGTTTTTAAACGGAAATAAAATGTGAAAAAAATAATTCTATATCCCATGGCCTTTCCCAACCATTTAAATTTTTCTCTTACATGTCTAACACTTCCGAAAAACCAATACAACGCCCACCCGGAAGAATATATAAAGATAAACGAACCGTTCACTGGGTACTTATCCGTATGAAAATCCCTATCGATTTTCCTGTTTTTACAAGGAAGTAAAATGTGAAAAAAATATTTCTACATCCCATGGCCTTTCCCAACCATTTAAATTTTTCTCTTACAGGTCTAACACTTCCGAAAAAACAATACAACGCCCACCCGGAACAATGTATAAAGCTAAACAAACCGTTCACTGGGCACTTATCCGTACGAAAAACCCTATTGATTTACCTGTTTTTACAAGGAAATAAAATGTGAAAAAAATATTTCTACATCTCATGGCCTTTCCCAACCGTTTAAATTTTTTTCTTACAGGTCTAACGCTTCCGAAAAACCAATACAACGCCCACCCGGAACAATATATAAAGCTAAACGAACCGTTCACTGGGTACATATCCGTACGAAAATCCCTATTGATTTTCCTGTTTTTACAAGGAAGTAAAATGTGAAAAAAATATTTCTACATCCCATGGCCTTTCCCAACCATTTAAATTTTTCTCTTACAGGTCTAACACTTCCGAAAAACCAATACAACGCCCACCCGGAACAATATATAAAGCTAAACGAACCGTTCACTGGGCACTTATCCGTACGAAAAACCCTATTGATTTACCTGTTTTTACAAGGAAGTAAATGTGAAAGAATATTTCTACATCCCATGGCCTTTCCCAACCATTTAAATTTTTCTCTTACAGGTCTAACACTTCCGAAAAACCAATACAACGCCCACCCGGAAGAATATATAAAGATAAACGAACCGTTCACTGGGTACTTATCCGTATGAAAATCCCAATCGATTTTCATGTTTTTACAAGGAAGTAAAATGTGAAAAAAATATTTCTACATCCCATGGCCTTTCCCAACCATTTAAATTTTTCTCTTACAGGTCTAACGCTTCCGAAAAACCAATACAACGCCCACCCGGAACAATATATAAAGCTAAACGAACCGTTCACTGGGTACATATCCGTACGAAAATCTCTATTGATTTTCCTGTTTTTATAAGGAAGAAAAATGTGAAAAAAATATTTCTACATCCCATGGCCTTTCCCAACCATCTAAATTTTTCTCTTACAGGTCTAACAATCAATCAATCAATTTATTTACGGTCATAGACCAGCCAGTAAAAAAGCATAAAATTACAAATATAAAATCAATTATAAATGGGTGAAAACTAAGAAATAAGAACAATTGTATATAGATCCAGTATAAAAGAGATAGAGAGAGAGAGAGAAAAAAAAAAAACACTAGGGAACAGGGTTGGTCCAGCTCTGCCTTATTTTTATAGCTACCCAAGCAAATCTAGCGATAATTTTTGTTAGATCTTTATTTGTGTCTGAAAGTAGTAGCTTAAGACGCTGTTTCCTCAAACCTCTGGGGCATTCTGCGAGCAATGAGGCCAGTGAATTTGTACGGATGTGACGATAGAGCCTGCACTCAAATAGGACATGTTCAGCTGTCTCTATTTGACCTTCGCCACAGACACACTTACGTGCTTCTATCGGTAGCCCCTTGAACTTTCCTTCCAGGAAAGCGGAAGGGAGGGCATTATAGCGGAGAACAGTAAAAGATCTTCTTTGTTCAGAATGTGGAAGATCAGTTAGATATGGCATTAAGACAGCCTTATTAAGAAGGTCTTTCCCAAAAAGTGGGTCCAATATCTTATTGATATCATGCTGTCTTTCTACATCTATTAGTCTGTTCCTTATTAATTCTTTCGCTTTGTCATGTCCCAGGCCCAGAATAAATTGATAGGACAGACCATAGGAACACAGCTTCTCTGGTAGTGCTTTTAGCCAGGGTGCGACAAATGAGTCTGTTAGTAGAAGGCTGATAAGACCCCTCTGCCGAAATACCAGTTTAAGCCAGAACATAAGGGTTGCCATCCAGAGCCTAGTCTGAACATTAACCATTCCAGTCTCTATCCTAATTGCGATATTGGAGATGTTATTTGGCAATTGGAGAATAGTTCTCAGAAATTTAGACTGGACCTTCTCTAGGTTAGATAGATTGCCAGAGATGCTTATTGGGGCCCCATAGGTTAGTTGTGCAAGAGCTTTAGCCTTAAAGATGTTGATGGCCGCTTGTATGCATCTTCCACCTTTTTGCCAAAAAAATTTCTGAATTGCACTTGAGCTTTTCTGCGCATTTGATGAGATATAATTTATATGTGCAGTTCTAGCTTGTGTGGCCTGAATTATGACTCCCAAATATTTGTATTGTTTTACTTGCTCTATCAGGGTCCCATTTATTCTCCAAATGTGAGATTTTGGCCTCTTTCCACAAACCATCACCTGAGTTTTATTATGGTTCACTTCAAGGTAGTTTGCTTGGCAATACAAGTTTAAGGCACTCAAAGCTCTTCTCATTCCTATGGGAGTCCTAGAGAATAAGGCTAGATCATCGGCATAAAGCAAAAATGAGATGTGTTTTCCACTGATTTTTGGAGGATGGAAATTTGGGTTTTTGAGATAGCTGCCAATGTCATTAATAAAGTAATTAAATAGGAGGGGGGCCAATATGCATCCCTGCTTAACTCCCTTTGTTGTCTTGATTAAATCTGTGAGATGTCCTTGAGGGCTACATTTAACTCTTATGGCAGTATTTTCATGTAGTTTTTTAATAAGCACAAGTAGCCTCCTGTCAATGGAGGTCCTGCCTAATTTGGCCCATAACAGATCTCTTGGAATAGAGTCAAATGCAGATTTAAAATCAACAAATGAGATATAAAGGGAGGTTGATTTCTTTGAGGAGTATTTAGCTATTAGGTGATCTACCAGCATACAATGATCCAGTGTGGAATATCCTTCTCTAAAGCCTCCTTGTTCCTCTGCTAGGATGTTCTCTTCTTCTAGCCAGTCTCTATATTTCCAGCAAAGGTGCCTAGCATACAGCTTACTTATGGTGCTGAGGAGGCTTATTGGTCTGTAGTTTTGGGGTTCCTTCCTATTTCCTCTCTTGTATATGGGTACCACCACTGCTATTTCCCAACCTTTTGGAAGGATACCTGTTCTATCAATTGTTGTAAACAGCTTAGCCAATACTGGCACCCACCATTCTATGTTCCTTCTAATTAGTTCAGGAGGTACTAAATCATAGCCAGGGGCTTTCCCTGATTTAAGGGTACCAATGAGCTTCTTGACTTCAGAGTGATTAACTTGTGGCCATACAGGTCTAACACTTCCAAAAAACCAATACAACGCCCACCCGGAACAATATATAAAGCTAAACGAACCGTTCACTGGGTACTTATCCGTACGAAAATCCCTATTGATTTAACTGTTTTTAAAAGGAAATAAAATGTGAAAAAAATATTTCTACATCCCATGGCCTTTCCCAACCATTTAAATTTTTCTCTTACAGGTCTAACACTTCTGAAAAACCAATACAACCCCCACCCGGAACAATATATAAAGCTAAACGAACCGTTCACTGAGTACTTATCCGTACGAAAAACCCTATTGATTTACCTGTTTTTACAAGGAAGTAAATGTGAAAAAAATATTTCTACATCCCATGGCCTTTCCCAACCATTTAAATTTTTCTCTTACAGGTCTAACACTTTCAAAAAACCAATACAACGTTCACCCAGAACAATATATAAAGCTAAACAAACCGTTCACTGGGTACTTATCCGTACGAAAATCCCTATTGATTTACCTGTTTTTAAAAGGAAATAAAATGTGAAAAAAATATTTCTACATCCCATGGCCTTTCCCAACCATTTAAATTTTTCTCTTACAGGTCTAACACTTCTGAAAAACCAATACAATGCCCACCCGGAACAATATATGAAGCTAAACGAACCGTTCACTGGGTACTTATCCGTATGAAAATCCCTATCGATTTTCCTGTTTTTACAAGGAAGTAAAATGTGAAAAAAATATTTCTACATCCCATGGCCTTTTCCAAACATTTAAATTTTTCTCTTACAGGTCTAACACTTCTGAAAAACCAAAACAACGCCCACCCGGAACAATATATAAAGCTAAACGAACCGTTCACTGGGCACTTATCCGTACGAAAAACCCTATTGATTTACCTGTTTTTACATGGAAATAAAATGTGAAAAAAATATTTCTACATCCCATGGCCTTTCCCAACCATTTAAATTTTTCTCTTACAGGTCTAACGCTTCCGAAAAACCAATACAACGCCCACCCGGAGCAATATATAAAGCTAAATGAACCGTTCACTGGGTACATATCCGTACGAAAATCCCTATTGATTTTCCTGTTTTTACAAGGAAGTAAAATGTGAAAAAAATATTTCTACATCCCATAGCCTTTCCCAACCATTTAAATTTTTCTCTTACAGGTCTAACACTTCCGAAAAACCAATACAACGCCCACCCGGAACAAAATATAAAGCTAAACGAACCATTCACTGGGTACTTATCCGTACGAAAATCCCTATTGATTTACCTGTTTTTAAAAGGAAATAAAATGTGAAAAAAATATTTCTACATCCCATGACCTTTCCCAACCATTTAAATTTTTCTCTTACAGGTCTAACACTTCCGAAAAACCAATACAACGGCCACCCGGAACAATATATAAAGCTAAACGAACCGTACACTGGGTACTTATCCGTACGAAAAACCCTATTGATTTACCTGTTTTTACAAGGAAGTAAATGTGAAAAAAATATTTCTACATCCCATGGCCTTTCCCAACCATTTAAATTTTTCTCTTACAGGTCTAACACTTCCGAAAATCCAATACAACGCCCACCCAGAAGAAAATATAAAGATAAAGGAACCGTTCACTGGGTACTTATCCGTACGAAAAACCCTATTGATTTACCTGTTTTTACAAGGAAGTAAATGTGAAATAAATATTTCTACATCCCATGGCCTTTCCCAACCATTTAAATTTTTCTCTTACAGGTCTAACACTTCTGAAAAACCAATACAACGCCCACCCGGAAGAATATATAAAGATAAACGAACGGTTCACTGGGTACTTATCCGTACGAAAAACCCTATTGATTTACCTGTTTTTACAAGGAAGTAAATGTGAAATAAATATTTCTACATCCCATGGCCTTTCCCAACCATTTAAATTTTTCTCTTACAGGTCTAACACTTCTGAAAAACCAATAAAACGCCCACCCGGAAGAATATATAAAGATAAACGAACCGTTCACTGGGTACTTATCCGTATGAAAATCCCTATTGATTTTCCTGTTTTTACAAGGAAGTAAAATGTGAAAAAAATATTTCTACATCGCATGGCCTTTCCCAACCATTTTAATTTTTCTCTTACAGGTCTAACACTTCCGAAAAAACAATACAACGCCCACCCGGAACTATGTATAAAGCTAAACAAACCGTTCACTGGGCACTTATCCGTACGAAAAACCCTATTGTTTTACCTGTTTTTACAAGGAAATAAAATGTGAAAAAAATATTTCTACATCCCATGGCCTTTCCCAACCATTTAAATTTTTTTCTTACAGGTGTAACGCTTCCGAAAAACCAATACAACGCCCACCCGGAACAATATATAAAGCTAAACGAACCGTTCACTGGGTACATATCCGTACGAAAATCCCTATTGATTTTCCTGTTTTTACAAGGAAGTAAAATGTGAAAAAATATTTCTACATCCCATGGCCTTTCCCAACCATTTAAATTTTTCTCTTACAGGTCTAACACTTTCAAAAAACCAATACAACGCCCACCGGAACAATATATAAAGCTAAACGAACCGTTCACAGGGTACTCATCCGTACGAAAAACCCTATTGATTTACCTGTTTTTACAAGGAAGTAAATGTGAAAAAAATATTTCTACATCCCATGGCCTTTCCCAACCATTTAAATTTTTCTCTTACAGGTCTAACACTTCTGAAAAACCAATACAACGCCCACCCGGAAAAATATATAAAGCTAAACGAACCGTTCACTGGGCACTTACCCGTACGAAAAACCCTATTGATTTACCTGTTTTTACAAGGAAATAAAATGTGAAAAAAATATTTCTACATCCCTTGGCCTTTCCCAACCATTTAAATTTTTCTCTTACAGGTCTAACGCTTCCGAAAAACCAATACAACGCCCACCCGGAGCAATATATAAAGCTAAATGAACCGTTCACTGGGTACATATCCGTACGAAAATCCCTATTGATCTTCCTGTTTTTACAAGGAAGTAAAATGTGAAAAAAATATTTCTACATCCCATGGCCTTTCCCAACCATTTAAATTTTTCTCTTACAGGTCTAACACTTCCGAAAAACCAATACAACGCCCACCCGGAACAAAATATAAAGCTAAACGAACCGTTCACTGGGTACTTATCCGTACGAAAATCCCTATTGATTTACCTGTTTTTAAAAGGAAATAAAATGTGAAAAAAATATTTCTACATCCCATGGCCTTTCCCAACCATTTAAATTTTTCTCTTACAGGTCTAACACTTCCGAAAAACCAATACAACGCCCACCCGGAACAATATATAAAGCTAAACGAACCGTTCACTGGGTACTTATCCGTACGAAAAACCCTATTGATTTACCTGTTTTTACAAGGAAGTAAATGTGAAATAAATATTTCTACATCACATGGCCTTTCCCAACCATTTAAATTTTTCTCTTACAGGTCTAACACTTCCGAAAATCCAATACAACGCCCACCCAGAAGAAAATATAAAGATAAAGGAACCGTTCACTGGGTACTTATCCGTACGAAAAACCCTATTGATTTACCTGTTTTTACAAGGAAGTAAATGTGAAATAAATATTTCTACATCCCATGGCCTTTCCCAACCATTTAAATTTTTCTCTTACAGGTCTAACGCTTCCGAAAAACCAATACAACGCCCACCCGGAACAATATATAAAGCTAAATGAACCGTTCACTGGGTACATATCCGTACGAAAATCCCTATTGATTTTCCTGTTTTTACAAGGAAGTAAAATGTGAAAAAAATATTTCTACATCCCATGGCCTTTTCCAACCATTTAAATTTTTCTCTTACAGGTCTAACACTTCCGAAAAACCAATACAACGCCCACCCGGAACAATATATAAAGCTAAATGAACCGTTCACTGGGTACTTATCCGTATGAAAATCCCTATCGATTTTCCTGTTTTTACAAGGAAGTAAAATGTGAAAAAAATATTTCTACATCCCATGGCCTTTCCCAACCATTTTAATTTTTCTCTTACAGGTCTAACACTTCCGAAAAAACAATACAACGCCCACCCGGAACAATGTATAAAGCTAAACAAACCGTTCACTGGGCACTTATCCGTACGAAAAACCCTATTGTTTTACCTGTTTTTACAAGGAAATAAAATGTGAAAAAAATATTTCTACATCCCATGACCTTTCCCAACCATTTAAATTTTTTTCTTACAGGTCTAACGCTTCCGAAAAACCAATACAACGCCCACCCGGAACAATATATAAAGCTAAACGAACCGTTCACTGGGTACATATCCGTACGAAAATCCCTATTGATTTTCCTGTTTTTACAAGGAAGTAAAATGTGAAAAAATATTTCTACATCCCATGACCTTTCCCAACCATTTAAATTTTTTTCTTACAGGTCTAACGCTTCCGAAAAACCAATACAACGCCCACCCGGAACAGTATATAAAGCTAAACGAACCGTTCACTGGGTACATATCCGTACGAAAATCCCTATTGATTTTCCTGTTTTTACAAGGAAGTAAAATGTGAAAAAATATTTCTACATCCCATGGCCTTTCCCAACCATTTAAATTTTTCTCTTACAGGTCTAACACTTCCGAAAAACCAATACAACGCCCACCCGGAACAATATATAAAGCTAAACGAACCGTTCACTGGGTACTTATCCGTACGAAAATCCCTATTGATTTACCTGTTTTTAAAAGGAAATGAAATGTGAAAAAAATATTTCTACATCCCATGGCCTTTCCCAACCATTTAAATTTTTCTCTTACAGGTCTAACACTTCTGAAAAACCAATACAACGCCCACCCGGAACAATATATAAAGCTAAACGAACCGTTCACTGGGCACTTATCCGTACGAAAAACCCTATTGTTTTACCTGTTTTTACAAGGAAATAAAATGTGAAAAAAATATTTCTACATCCCATGGCCTTTCCCAACCATTTAAATTTTTTTCTTACAGGTGTAACGCTTCCGAAAAACCAATACAACGCCCACCCGGAACAATATATAAAGCTAAACGAACCGTTCACTGGGTACATATTCGTACGAAAATCCCTATTGATTTTCCTGTTTTTACAAGGAAGTAAAATGTGAAAAAATATTTCTACATCCCATGGCCTTTCCCAACCATTTAAATTTTTCTCTTACAGGTCTAACACTTTCAAAAAACCAATACAACGCCCACCGGAACAATATATAAAGCTAAACGAACCGTTCACAGGGTACTCATCCGTACGAAAAACCCTATTGATTTACCTGTTTTTACAAGGAAGTAAATGTGAAAAAAATATTTCTACATCCCATGGCCTTTCCCAACCATTTAAATTTTTCTCTTACAGGTCTAACACTTCTGAAAAACCAATACAACGCCCACCCGGAAAAATATATAAAGCTAAACGAACCGTTCACTGGGCACTTATCCGTACGAAAAACCCTATTGATTTACCTGTTTTTACAAGGAAATAAAATGTGAAAAAAATATTTCTACATCCCATGGCCTTTCCCAACCATTTAAATTTTTCTCTTACAGGTCTAACGCTTCCGAAAAACCAATACAACGCCCACCCGGAGCAATATATAAAGCTAAATGAACCGTTCACTGGGTACATATCCGTACGAAAATCCCTATTGATTTTCCTGTTTTTACAAGGAAGTAAAATGTGAAAAAAATATTTCTACATCCCATGGCCTTTCCCAACCATTTAAATTTTTCTCTTACAGGTCTAACACTTCCGAAAAACCAATACAACGCCCACCCGGAACAAAATATAAAGCTAAACGAACCGTTCACTGGGTACTTATCCGTACGAAAATCCCTATTGATTTACCTGTTTTTAAAAGGAAATAAAATGTGAAAAAAATATTTCTACATCCCATGGCCTTTCCCAACCATATAAATTTTTCTCTTACAGGTCTAACACTTCCGAAAAAGCAATACAACGCCCACCCGGAACAATATATAAAGCTAAACGAACCGTTCACTGGGTACTTATCCGTTCGAAAAACCCTATTGATTTACCTGTTTTTACAAGGAAGTAAATGTGAAAAAAATATTTCTACATCCCATGGCCTTTCCCAACCATTTAAATTTTTCTCTTACAGGTCTAACACTTCCGAAAATCCAATACAACGCCCACCCAGAAGAAAATATAAAGATAAAGGAACCGTTCACTGGGTACTTATCCGTACGAAAAACCCTATTGATTTACCTGTTTTTACAAGGAAGTAAATGTGAAATAAATATTTCTACATCCCATGGCCTTTCCCAACCATTTAAATTTTTCTCTTACAGGTCTAACACTTCTGAAAAACCAATACAATGCCCACCCGGAAGAATATATAAAGCTAAACGAACCGTTCACTGGGCACTTATCCGTACGAAAAACCCTATTGATTTACCTGTTTTTACAAGGAAATAAAATGTGAAAAAAATATTTCTACATCCCATGGCCTTTCCCAACCATTTAAATTTTTCTCTTACAGGTCTAACGCTTCCGAAAAACCAATACAACGCCCACCCGGAACAATATATAAAGCTAAATGAACCGTTCACTGGGTACATATCCGTACGAAAATCCCTATTGATTTTCCTGTTTTTACAAGGAAGTAAAATGTGAAAAAAATATTTCTACATCCCATGGCCTTTTCCAACCATTTAAATTTTTCTCTTACAGGTCTAACACTTCCGAAAAACCAATACAACGCCCACCCGGAACAATATATAAAGCTAAATGAACCGTTCACTGGGTACTTATCCGTACGAAAATCCCTATTGATTTTCCTGTTTTTACAAGGAAGTAAAATGTGAAAAAAATATTTCTACATCCCATGGCCTTTCCCAACCATTTAAATTTTTCTCTTACAGGTCTAACACTTCCGAAAAACCAATACAACGCCCACCCGGAACAATATATAAAGCTAAATGAACCGTTCACTGGGTACTTATCCGTACGAAAATCCCTATTGATTTTCCTGTTTTTACAAGGAAGTAAAATGTGAAAAAAATATTTCTACATCCCATGGCCTTTCCCAACCATTTAAATTTTTCTCTTACAGGTCTAACACTTCTGAAAAACCAATACAACGCCCACCCGGAACAATATATAAAGCTAAACGAACCGTTCACTGGGCACTTATCCGTACGAAAAACCCTATTGATTTACCTGTTTTTACAAGGAAATAAAATGTGAAAAAAATATTTCTACATCCCATGGCCTTTCCCAACCATTTAAATTTTTCTCTTACAGGTCTAACGCTTCCGAAAAACCAATACAACGCCCACCCGGAACAATATATAAAGCTAAATGAACCGTTCACTGGGTACATATCCGTACGAAAATCCCTATTGATTTTCCTGTTTTTACAAGGAAGTAAAATGTGAAAAAAATATTTCTACATCCCATGGCCTTTTCCAACCATTTAAATTTTTCTCTTACAGGTCTAACGCTTCCGAAAAACAAATACAACGCCCACCCGGAGCAATATATAAAGCTAAATGAACCGTTCACTGGGTACATATCCGTACGAAAATCCCTATTGATTTTCCTGTTTTTACAAGGAAGTAAAATGTGAAAAAAATATTTCTACATCCCATGGCCTTTCCCAACCATTTAAATTTTTCTCTTACAGGTCTAACACTTCCGAAAAACCAATACAACGCCCACCCGGAACAAAATATAAAGCTAAACGAACCGTTCACTGGGTACTTATCCGTACGAAAATCCCTATTGATTTACCTGTTTTTAAAAGGAAATAAAATGTGAAAAAAATATTTCTACATCCCATGGCCTTTCCCAACCATATAAATTTTTCTCTTACAGGTCTAACACTTCCGAAAAACCAATACAACGCCCACCCGGAACAATATATAAAGCTAAACGAACCGTTCACTGGGTACTTATCCGTACGAAAAACCCTATTGATTTACCTGTTTTTACAAGGAAGTAAATGTGAAAAAAATATTTCTACATCCCATGGCCTTTCCCAACCATTTAAATTTTTCTCTTACAGGTCTAACACTTCCGAAAATCCAATACAACGCCCACCCAGAAGAAAATATAAAGATAAAGGAACCGTTCACTGGGTACTTATCCGTACGAAAAACCCTATTGATTTACCTGTTTTTACAAGGAAGTAAATGTGAAATAAATATTTCTACATCCCATGGCCTTTCCCAACCATTTAAATTTTTCTCTTACAGGTCTAACACTTCTGAAAAACCAATACAATGCCCACCCGGAAGAATATATAAAGCTAAACGAACCGTTCACTGGGCACTTATCCGTACGAAAAACCCTATTGATTTACCTGTTTTTACAAGGAAATAAAATGTGAAAAAAATATTTCTACATCCCATGGCCTTTCCCAACCATTTAAATTTTTCTCTTACAGGTCTAACGCTTCCGAAAAACCAATACAACGCCCACCCGGAACAATATATAAAGCTAAATGAACCGTTCACTGGGTACATATCCGTACGAAAATCCCTATTGATTTTCCTGTTTTTACAAGGAAGTAAAATGTGAAAAAGATATTTCTACATCCCATGGCCTTTTCCAACCATTTAAATATTTCTCTTACAGGTCTAACACTTCCGAAAAACCAATACAACGCCCACCCGGAACAATATATAAAGCTAAATGAACCGTTCACTGGGTACTTATCCGTACGAAAATCCCTATTGATTTTCCTGTTTTTACAAGGAAGTAAAATGTGAAAAAAATATTTCTACATCCCATGGCCTTTCCCAACCATTTAAATTTTTCTCTTACAGGTCTAACACTTCCGAAAAACCAATACAACGCCCACCCGGAACAATATATAAAGCTAAATGAACCGTTCACTGGGTACTTATCCGTACGAAAATCCCTATTGATTTTCCTGTTTTTACAAGGAAGTAAAATGTGAAAAAAATATTTCTACATCCCATGGCCTTTCCCAACCATTTAAATTTTTCTCTTACAGGTCTAACACTTCTGAAAAACCAATACAACGCCCACCCGGAACAATATATAAAGCTAAACGAACCGTTCACTGGGTACTTATCCGTACGAAAAACCCTATTGATTTACCTGTTTTTACAAGGAAGTAAATGTGAAAAAAATATTTCTACATCCCATGGCCTTTCCCAACCATTTAAATTTTTCTCTTACAGGTCTAACACTTCTGAAAAACCATTACAACGCCCACCCGGAACAATATATAAAGCTAAACGAACCGTTCACTGGGTACTTATCCGTACGGAAATCCCTATCGATTTTCCTGTTTTTACAAGGAAGTAAAATGTGAAAAACATATTTCTACATTCCTTGGCCTTTTCCAACCATTTAAATTTTTCTCTTACAGGTCTAACACTTCCGAAAAACCAAAACAACGCCCACCCGGAACAATATATAAAGCTAAACGAACTGTTCACTGGGCACTTATCCGTACGAAAAACCCTATTGATTTACCTGTTTTTACAAGGAAATAAAATGTGAAAAAAATATTTCTACATCCCATGGCCTTTCCCAACCATTTAAATTTTTCTCTTACAGGTCTAACGCTTCCGAAAAACCAATACAACGCCCACCCGGAACAATATATAAAGCTAAATGAACCGTTCACTGGGTACATATCCGTACGAAAATCCCTATTGATTTTCCTGTTTTTACAAGGAAGTAAAATGTGAAAAAAATATTTCTACATCCCATGGCCTTTTCCAACCATTTAAATTTTTCTCTTACAGGTCTAACACTTCCGAAAAACCAATACAACGCCCACCCGGAACAATATATAAAGCTAAATGAACCGTTCACTGGGTACTTATCCGTATGAAAATCCCTATCGATTTTCCTGTTTTTACAAGGAAGTAAAATGTGAAAAAAATATTTCTACATCCCATGGCCTTTCACAACCATTTTAATTTTTCTCTTACATGTCTAACACTTCCGAAAAAACAATACAACGCCCACCCGGAACAATGTATAAAGCTAAACAAACCGTTCACTGGGCACTTATCCGTACGAAAAACCCTATTGTTTTACCTGTTTTTACAAGGAAATAAAATGTGAAAAAAATATTTCTACATCCCATGACCTTTCCCAACCATTTAAATTTTTTTCTTACAGGTCTAACGCTTCCGAAAAACCAATACAACGCCCACCCGGAACAATATATAAAGCTAAACGAACCGTTCACTGGGTACATATCCGTACGAAAATCCCTATTGATTTTCCTGTTTTTACAAGGAAGTAAAATGTGAAAAAATATTTCTACATCCCATGACCTTTCCCAACCATTTAAATTTTTTTCTTACATGTCTAACGCTTCCGAAAAACCAATACAACGCCCACCCGGAACAATATATAAAGCTAAACGAACCGTTCACTGGGTACATATCCGTACGAAAATCCCTATTGATTTTCCTGTTTTTACAAGGAAGTAAAATGTGAAAAAATATTTCTACATCCCATGGCCTTTCCCAACCATTTAAATTTTTCTCTTACAGGTCTAACACTTCCGAATAACCAATACAACGCCCACCCGGAACAATATATAAAGCTAAACGAACCGTTCACTGGGTACTTATCCGTACGAAAATCCCTATTGATTTACCTGTTTTTAAAAGGAAATGAAATGTGAAAAAAATATTTCTACATCCCATGGCCTTTCCCAACCATTTAAATTTTTCTCTTACAGGTCTAACACTTCCGAAAAACCAATACAACGCCCACCCCGAACAATATATAAAGCTAAACGAACCGTTCACTGGGTACATATCCGTACGAAAATCCCTATTGATTTTCCTGTTTTTACAAGGAAGTAAAATGTGAAAAAATATTTCTACATCCCATGGCCTTTCCCAACCATTTAAATTTTTCTCTTACAGGTCTAACACTTCCGAAAAACCAATACAACGCCCACCCGGAAAAATATATAAAGCTAAACGAACCGTTCACTGGGTACTTATCCGTATGAAAAACCCTATTGATTTACCTGTTTTTACAAGGAAGTAAATGTGAAAAAAATATTTCTACATCCCATGGCCTTTACCAACCATTTAAATTTTTCTCTTACAGGTCTAACACTTCCGAAAAACCAATACAACGCCCACCCCGAACAATATATAAAGATAAACGAACCGTTCACTAGGTACTTATCCGTCCGAAAATCCCTATCGATTTTCCTGTTTTTACAAGGCAGTAAAATGTGAAAAAAATATTTCTACATCCCATGGCCTTTCCCAACCTTTTAAATTTTTCTCTTACAGGTCTAACACTTCCAAAAAACCAATACAACGCCCACCCGGAACAATATATAAAGCTAAACGAACCGTTCACTGGGTACTTATCCGTACGAAAATCCCTATTGATTTACCTGTTTTTAAAAGGAAATAAAATGTGAAAAAAATATTTCTACATCCCATGGCCTTTCCCAACCATTTAAATTTTTCTCTTACAGGTCTAACACTTCTGAAAAACCAATACAACGCCCACCCGGAACAATATATAAAGCTAAACGAACCGTTCACTGGGTACTTATCCGTACGAAAAACCCTATCGATTTTCCTGTTTTTACAAGGAAGTAAAATGTGAAAAACATATTTCTACATCCCATGGCCTTTTCCAACCATTTAAATTTTTCTCTTACAGGTCTAACACTTCCGAAAAACCAAAACAACGCCCACCCGGAACAATATATAAAGCTAAACGAACCGTTCACTGGGCACTTATCCGTACGAAAAACCCTATTGATTTACCTGTTTTTACAAGGAAATAAAATGTGAAAAAAATATTTCTACATCCCATGGCCTTTCCCAACCATTTAAATTTTTCTCTTACAGGTCTAACGCTTCCGAAAAACCAATACAACGCCCACCCGGAACAATATATAAAGCTAAATGAACCGTTCACTGGGTACATATCCGTACGAAAATCCCTATTGATTTTCCTGTTTTTACAAGAAAGTAAAATGTGAAAAAAATATTTCTACATCCCATGGCCTTTTCCAACCATTTAAATTTTTCTCTTACAGGTCTAACACTTCCGAAAAACCAATACAACGCCCACCCGGAACAATATATAAAGCTAAACGAACCGTTCACTGGGTACATATCCGTACGAAAAACCCTATTGATTTACCTGTTTTTACAAGGAAATAAAATGTGAAAAAAATATTTCTACATCCCATGGCCTTTCCCAACCATTTAAATTTTTCTCTTACAGGTCTAACGCTTCCGAAAAACCAATACAACGCCCACCCGGAACAATATATAAAGCTAAATGAACCGTTCACTGGGTACATATCCGTACGAAAATCCCTATTGATTTTCCTGTTTTTACAAGGAAGTAAAATGTGAAAAAAATATTTCTACATCCCATGGCCTTTTCCAACCATTTAAATTTTTCTCTTACAGGTCTAACACTTCCGAAAAACCAATACAACGCCCACCCGGAACAATATATAAAGCTAAATGAAACGTTCACTGGGTACTTATCCGTATGAAAATCCCTATCGATTTTCCTGTTTTTACAAGGAAGTAAAATGTGAAAAAAATATTTCTACATCCCATGGCCTTTCCCAACCATTTTAATTTTTCTCTTACAGGTCTAACACTTCCGAAAAAACAATACAACGCCCACCCGGAACAATGTATAAAGCTAAACAAACCGTTCACTGGGCACTTATCCGTACGAAAAACCCTATTGTTTTACCTGTTTTTACAAGGAAATAAAATGTGAAAAAAATATTTCTACATCCCATGACCTTTCCCAACCATTTAAATTTTTTTCTTACAGGTCTAACGCTTCCGAAAAACCAATACAACGCCCACCCGGAACAATATATAAAGCTAAACGAACCGTTCACTGGGTACATATCCGTACGAAAATCCCTATTGATTTTCCTGTTTTTACAAGGAAGTAAAATGTGAAAAAATATTTCTACATCCCATGACCTTTCCCAACCATTTAAATTTTTTTCTTACAGGTCTAACGCTTCCGAAAAACCAATACAACGCCCACCCGGAACAATATATAAAGCTAAACGAACCGTTCACTGGGTACATATCCGTACGAAAATCCCTATTGATTTTCCTGTTTTTACAAGGAAGTAAAATGTGAAAAAATATTTCTACATCCCATGGCCTTTCCCAACCATTTAAATTTTTCTCTTACAGGTCTAACACTTCCGAATAACCAATACAACGCCCACCCGGAACAATATATAAAGCTAAACGAACCGTTCACTGGGTACTTATCCGTACGAAAATCCCTATTGATTTACCTGTTTTTAAAAGGAAATGAAATGTGAAAAAAATATTTCTACATCCCATGGCCTTTCCCAACCATTTAAATTTTTCTCTTACAGGTCTAACACTTCCGAAAAACCAATACAACGCCCACCCCGAACAATATATAAAGCTAAACGAACCGTTCACTGGGTACATATCCGTACGAAAATCCCTATTGATTTTCCTGTTTTTACAAGGAAGTAAAATGTGAAAAAATATTTCTACATCCCATGGCCTTTCCCAACCATTTAAATTTTTCTCTTACAGGTCTAACACTTCCGAAAAACCAATACAACGCCCACCCGGAAAAATATATAAAGCTAAACGAACCGTTCACTGGGTACTTATCCGTATGAAAAACCCTATTGATTTACCTGTTTTTACAAGGAAGTAAATGAGAAAAAAATATTTCTACATCCCATGGCCTTTACCAACCATTTAAATTTTTCTCTTACAGGTCTAACACTTCCGAAAAACCAATACAACGCCCACCCCGAACAATATATAAAGATAAACGAACCGTTCACTAGGTACTTATCCGTCCGAAAATCCCTATCGATTTTCCTGTTTTTACAAGGCAGTAAAATGTGAAAAAAATATTTCTACATCCCATGGCCTTTCCCAACCTTTTAAATTTTTCTCTTACAGGTCTAACACTTCCAAAAAACCAATACAACGCCCACCCGGAACAATATATAAAGCTAAACGAACCGTTCACTGGGTACTTATCCGTACGAAAATCCCTATTGATTTACCTGTTTTTAAAAGGAAATAAAATGTGAAAAAAATATTTCTACATCCCATGGCCTTTCCCAACCATTTAAATTTTTCTCTTACAGGTCTAACACTTCTGAAAAACCAATACAACGCCCACCCGGAACAATATATAAAGCTAAACGAACCGTTCACTGGGTACTTATCCGTACGAAAAACCCTATCGATTTTCCTGTTTTTACAAGGAAGTAAAATGTGAAAAACATATTTCTACATCCCATGGCCTTTTCCAACCATTTAAATTTTTCTCTTACAGGTCTAACACTTCCGAAAAACCAAAACAACGCCCACCCGGAACAATATATAAAGCTAAACGAACCGTTCACTGGGCACTTATCCGTACGAAAAACCCTATTGATTTACCTGTTTTTACAAGGAAATAAAATGTGAAAAAAATATTTCTACATCCCATGGCCTTTCCCAACCATTTAAATTTTTCTCTTACAGGTCTAACGCTTCCGAAAAACCAATACAACGCCCACCCGGAACAATATATAAAGCTAAATGAACCGTTCACTGGGTACATATCCGTACGAAAATCCCTATTGATTTTCCTGTTTTTACAAGAAAGTAAAATGTGAAAAAAATATTTCTACATCCCATGGCCTTTTCCAACCATTTAAATTTTTCTCTTACAGGTCTAACACTTCCGAAAAACCAATACAACGCCCACCCGGAACAATATATAAAGCTAAACGAACCGTTCACTGGGTACATATCCGTACGAAAATCCCTATTGATTTACCTGTTTTTAAAAGGAAATGAAATGTGAAATAAATATTTCTACATCCCATGGCCTTTCCCAACCATTTAAATTTTTCTCTTACAGGTCTAACACTTCTGAAAAACCAATACAATGCCCACCCGGAACAATATATAAAGATAAACGAACCGTTCACTGGGTACTTATCCGTACGAAAAACCCTATTGATTTACCTGTTTTTACAAGGAAGTAAATGTGAAAAAAATATTTCTACATCCCATGGCCTTTCCCAACCATTTAAATTTTTCTCTTACAGGTCTAACACTTCCGAAAAACCAATACAATGCCCACCCGGAACAATATATAAAGCTAAACGAACCGTTCACTGGGTACTTATCCGTACGAAAAACCCTATTGATTTACCTGTTTTTACAAGGAAGTAAATGTGAAAAAAATATTTCTACATCCCATGGCCTTTCCCAACCATTTAAATTTTTCTCTTACAGGTCTAACACTTCCGAAAAACCAATACAACGCCCACCCCGAACAATATATAAAGATAAACGAACCGTTCACTAGGTACTTATCCGTCCGAAAATCCCTATCGATTTTCCTGTTTTTACAAGGAAGTAAAATGTGAAAAAAATATTTCTACATCCCATGGCCTTTCCCAACCTTTTAAATTTTTCTCTTACAGGTCTAACACTTCCAAAAAACCAATACAACGCCCACCCGGAACAATATATAAAGCTAAACGAACCGTTCACTGGGTACTTATCCGTACGAAAATCCCTATTGATTTACCTGGTTTTAAAAGGAAATAAAATGTGAAAAAAATATTTCTACATCCCATGGCCTTTCACAACCATTTAAATTTTTCTCTTACAGGTCTAACGCTTCCGAAAAACCAATACAACGCCCACCCGGAACAATATATAAAGCTAAATGAACCGTTCACTGGGTACATATCCGTACGAAAATCCCTATTGATTTTCCTGTTTTTACAAGGAAGTAAAATGTGAAAAAAATATTTCTACATCCCATGGCCTTTCCCAACCATTTAAATTTTTCTCTTACAGGTCTAACACTTCCGAAAAACCAATACAACGCCCACCCGGAACAAAATATAAAGCTAAACGAACCGTTCACTGGGTACTTATCCGTACGAAAATCCCTATTGATTTACCTGTTTTTAAAAGGAAATGAAATGTGAAAAAAATATTTCTACATCCCATGGCCTTTCCCAACCATTTAAATTTTTATCTTACAGGTCTAACACTTCTGAAAAACCAATACAACGCCCACCCGGAACAATATATAAAGCTAAACGAACCGTTCACTGGGTACATATCCGTACGAAAATCCCTATTGATTTTCCTGTTTTTATAAGGAAGTAAAATGTGAAAAAAATATTTCTACATCCCATGGCCTTTCCCAACCATTTAAATTTTTCTCTTACAGGTCTAACACTTCCAAAAAACCAATACAACGCCCACCCGGAACAATATATAAAGCTAAACGAACCATTCACTGGGTACTTATCCGTACGAAAATCCCTATTGATTTATCTGTTTTTAAAAGGAAATAAAATGTGAAAAAAATATTTCTACATCCCATGGCCTTTCCCAACCATTTAAATTTTTCTCTTACAGGTCTAACACTTCTGAAAAACCAATACAACGCCCACCCGGAAGAATATATAAAGATAAACGAACCGTTCACTGGGTACTTATCCGTATGAAAATCCCTATCGATTTACCTGTTTTTACAAGGAAGTAAATGTGAAAAAAATATTTCTACATCCCATGGCCTTTCCCAACCATTTAAATTTTTCTCTTACAGGTCTAACACTTTCAAAAAACCAATACAACGCCCACCCGGAACAATATATAAACCTAAACGAACCGTTCACTGGGTACTTATCCGTACGAAAATCCCTATTGATTTTCCTGTTTTTACAAGGAAGTAAAATGTGAAAAAAATATTTCTACATCCCATGGCCTTTCCCAACCATTTAAATTTTTCTCTTACAGGTCTAACACTTTCAAAAAACCAATACAACGCCCACCCAGAACAATATATAAAGCTAAACGAACCGTTCACTGGGTACTTATCCGTACGAAAATCACTATTGATTTACCTGTTTTTAAACGGAAATAAAATGTGAAAAAAATATTTCTATATCCCATGTCCTTTCCCAACCATTTAAATTTTTCTCTTACAGGTCTAACACTTCCGAAAAATCAATACAACGCCCACCCGGAACAATATATAAAGCTAAACGAACCGTTCACTGGGCACTTATCCGTACGAAAAACCCTATTGATTCACCTGTTTTTACAAGGAAGTAAATGTGAAAAAAATATTTCTACATCCCATGGCCTTTCCCAACCATTTAAATTTTTCTCTTACAGGTCTAACACTTCTGAAAAACCAATACAACGCCCACCCGGAAGAATATATAAAGCTAAACGAACCATTCACTGGGTACTTATCCGTACGAAAATCCCTATTGATTTATCTGTTTTTAAAAGGAAATAAAATGTGAAAAAAATATTTCTACATCCCATGGCCTTTCCCAACCATTTAAATTTTTCTCTTACAGGTCTAACACTTCTGAAAAACCAATACAACGCCCACCCGGAAGAATATATAAAGATAAACGAACCGTTCACTGGGTACTTATCCGTATGAAAATCCCTATCGATTTACCTGTTTTTACAAGGAAGTAAATGTGAAAAAAATATTTCTACATCCCATGGCCTTTCCCAACCATTTAAATTTTTCTCTTACAGGTCTAACACTTTCAAAAAACCAATACAACGCCCACCCGGAACAATATATAAAGCTAAACGAACCGTTCACTGGGTACATATCCGTACGAAAATCCCTATTGATTTTCCTGTTTTTAAAAGGAAATAAAATGTGAAAAAAATATTTCTACATCCCATGGCCTTTCCCAACCATTTAAATTTTTCTCTTACAGGTCTAACACTTCCGAAAAACCAATACAACGCCCACCCGGAACAATATATAAAGCTAAACGAACCGTTCACTGGGCACTTATCCGTACGAAAAACCCTATTGATTCACCTGTTTTTACAAGGAAGTAAATGTGAAAAAAATATTTCTACATCCCATGGCCTTTCCCAACCATTTAAATTTTTCTCTTACAGGTCTAACACTTCCGAAAAACCAATACAACGCCCACCCGGAACAATATATAAAGCTAAACGAACCGTTCACTGGGTACATATCCGTACGAAAATCCCTATTGATTTTCCTGTTTTTACAAGGAAGTAAAATGTGAAAAAAATATTTCTACATCCCATGGCCTTTCCCAACCATTTAAATTTTTCTCTTACAGGTCTAACACTTCCGAAAAACCAATACAACGCCCACCCGGAAGAATATATTAAGATAAACGAACCGTTCACTGGGTACATATCCGTACGAAAATCCCTATCGATTTTCCTGTTTTTACAAGGAAGTAAAATGTGAAAAAAATATTTCTACATCCCATGGCCTTTTCCAACCATTTAAATTTTTCTCTTACAGGTCTAACACTTCCGAAAAACCAAAACAACGCCCACCCGGAACAATATATAAAGCTAAACGAACCGTTCACTCGGCACTTATCCGTACGAAAAACCCTATTGATTTACCTGTTTTTACAAGGAAATAAAATGTGAAAAAAATATTTCTACATCCCATGGCCTTTCCCAACCATTTAAATTTTTCTCTTACAGGTCTAACGCTTCCGAAAAACCAATACAACGCCCACCCGGAATAATATATAAAGCTAAATGAACCGTTCACTGGGTACATATCCGTACGAAAATCCCTATTGATTTTCCTGTTTTTACAAGGAAGTAAAATGTGAGAAAAATATTTCTACATCCCATGGCCTTTCCCAACCATTTAAATTTTTCTCTTACAGGTCTAACACTTCCGAAAAACCAATACAACGCCCACCCGGAACAAAATATAAAGCAAAACGAACCGTTCAATGGGTACTTATCCGTACGAAAATCCCTATTGATTTACCTGTTTTTAAAAGGAAATAAAATGTGAAAAAAATATTTCTACATCCCATGGCCTTTCCCAACCATTTAAATTTTTCTCTTACAGGTCTAACACTTCCGAAAAACCAATACAACGCCCACCCCGAACAATATATAAAGATAAACGAACCGTTCACTAGGTACTTATCCGTCCGAAAATCCCTATCGATTTTCCTGTTTTTACAAGGCAGTAAAATGTGAAAAAAATATTTCTACATCCCATGGCCTTTCCCAACCTTTTAAATTTTTCTCTTACAGGTCTAACACTTCCAAAAAACCAATACAACGCCCACCCGGAACAATATATAAAGCTAAACGAACCGTTCACTGGGTACTTATCCGTACGAAAATCCCTATTGATTTACCTGTTTTTAAAAGGAAATAAAATGTGAAAAAAATATTTCTACATCCCATGGCCTTTCCCAACCATTTAAATTTTTCTCTTACAGGTCTAACACTTCTGAAAAACCAATACAACGCCCACCCGGAACAATATATAAAGCTAAACGAACCGTTCACTGGGTACTTATCCGTACGAAAAACCCTATCGATTTTCCTGTTTTTACAAGGAAGTAAAATGTGAAAAACATATTTCTACATCCCATGGCCTTTTCCAACCATTTAAATTTTTCTCTTACAGGTCTAACACTTCCGAAAAACCAAAACAACGCCCACCCGGAACAATATATAAAGCTAAACGAACCGTTCACTGGGCACTTATCCGTACGAAAAACCCTATTGATTTACCTGTTTTTACAAGGAAATAAAATGTGAAAAAAATATTTCTACATCCCATGGCCTTTCCCAACCATTTAAATTTTTCTCTTACAGGTCTAACGCTTCCGAAAAACCAATACAACGCCCACCCGGAACAATATATAAAGCTAAATGAACCGTTCACTGGGTACATATCCGTACGAAAATCCCTATTGATTTTCCTGTTTTTACAAGAAAGTAAAATGTGAAAAAAATATTTCTACATCCCATGGCCTTTTCCAACCATTTAAATTTTTCTCTTACAGGTCTAACACTTCCGAAAAACCAATACAACGCCCACCCGGAACAATATATAAAGCTAAACGAACCGTTCACTGGGTACATATCCGTACGAAAATCCCTATTGATTTACCTGTTTTTAAAAGGAAATGAAATGTGAAATAAATATTTCTACATCCCATGGCCTTTCCCAACCATTTAAATTTTTCTCTTACAGGTCTAACACTTCTGAAAAACCAATACAATGCCCACCCGGAACAATATATAAAGATAAACGAACCGTTCACTGGGTACTTATCCGTACGAAAAACCCTATTGATTTACCTGTTTTTACAAGGAAGTAAATGTGAAAAAAATATTTCTACATCCCATGGCCTTTCCCAACCATTTAAATTTTTCTCTTACAGGTCTAACACTTCCGAAAAACCAATACAATGCCCACCCGGAACAATATATAAAGCTAAACGAACCGTTCACTGGGTACTTATCCGTACGAAAAACCCTATTGATTTACCTGTTTTTACAAGGAAGTAAATGTGAAAAAAATATTTCTACATCCCATGGCCTTTCCCAACCATTTAAATTTTTCTCTTACAGGTCTAACACTTCCGAAAAACCAATACAACGCCCACCCCGAACAATATATAAAGATAAACGAACCGTTCACTAGGTACTTATCCGTCCGAAAATCCCTATCGATTTTCCTGTTTTTACAAGGAAGTAAAATGTGAAAAAAATATTTCTACATCCCATGGCCTTTCCCAACCTTTTAAATTTTTCTCTTACAGGTCTAACACTTCCAAAAAACCAATACAACGCCCACCCGGAACAATATATAAAGCTAAACGAACCGTTCACTGGGTACTTATCCGTACGAAAATCCCTATTGATTTACCTGGTTTTAAAAGGAAATAAAATGTGAAAAAAATATTTCTACATCCCATGGCCTTTCACAACCATTTAAATTTTTCTCTTACAGGTCTAACGCTTCCGAAAAACCAATACAACGCCCACCCGGAACAATATATAAAGCTAAATGAACCGTTCACTGGGTACATATCCGTACGAAAATCCCTATTGATTTTCCTGTTTTTACAAGGAAGTAAAATGTGAAAAAAATATTTCTACATCCCATGGCCTTTCCCAACCATTTAAATTTTTCTCTTACAGGTCTAACACTTCCGAAAAACCAATACAACGCCCACCCGGAACAAAATATAAAGCTAAACGAACCGTTCACTGGGTACTTATCCGTACGAAAATCCCTATTGATTTACCTGTTTTTAAAAGGAAATGAAATGTGAAAAAAATATTTCTACATCCCATGGCCTTTCCCAACCATTTAAATTTTTATCTTACAGGTCTAACACTTCTGAAAAACCAATACAACGCCCACCCGGAACAATATATAAAGCTAAACGAACCGTTCACTGGGTACATATCCGTACGAAAATCCCTATTGATTTTCCTGTTTTTATAAGGAAGTAAAATGTGAAAAAAATATTTCTACATCCCATGGCCTTTCCCAACCATTTAAATTTTTCTCTTACAGGTCTAACACTTCCAAAAAACCAATACAACGCCCACCCGGAACAATATATAAAGCTAAACGAACCATTCACTGGGTACTTATCCGTACGAAAATCCCTATTGATTTATCTGTTTTTAAAAGGAAATAAAATGTGAAAAAAATATTTCTACATCCCATGGCCTTTCCCAACCATTTAAATTTTTCTCTTACAGGTCTAACACTTCTGAAAAACCAATACAACGCCCACCCGGAAGAATATATAAAGATAAACGAACCGTTCACTGGGTACTTATCCGTATGAAAATCCCTATCGATTTACCTGTTTTTACAAGGAAGTAAATGTGAAAAAAATATTTCTACATCCCATGGCCTTTCCCAACCATTTAAATTTTTCTCTTACAGGTCTAACACTTTCAAAAAACCAATACAACGCCCACCCGGAACAATATATAAACCTAAACGAACCGTTCACTGGGTACTTATCCGTACGAAAATCCCTATTGATTTTCCTGTTTTTACAAGGAAGTAAAATGTGAAAAAAATATTTCTACATCCCATGGCCTTTCCCAACCATTTAAATTTTTCTCTTACAGGTCTAACACTTTCAAAAAACCAATACAACGCCCACCCAGAACAATATATAAAGCTAAACGAACCGTTCACTGGGTACTTATCCGTACGAAAATCACTATTGATTTACCTGTTTTTAAACGGAAATAAAATGTGAAAAAAATATTTCTATATCCCATGTCCTTTCCCAACCATTTAAATTTTTCTCTTACAGGTCTAACACTTCCGAAAAATCAATACAACGCCCACCCGGAACAATATATAAAGCTAAACGAACCGTTCACTGGGCACTTATCCGTACGAAAAACCCTATTGATTCACCTGTTTTTACAAGGAAGTAAATGTGAAAAAAATATTTCTACATCCCATGGCCTTTCCCAACCATTTAAATTTTTCTCTTACAGGTCTAACACTTCTGAAAAACCAATACAACGCCCACCCGGAAGAATATATAAAGCTAAACGAACCATTCACTGGGTACTTATCCGTACGAAAATCCCTATTGATTTATCTGTTTTTAAAAGGAAATAAAATGTGAAAAAAATATTTCTACATCCCATGGCCTTTCCCAACCATTTAAATTTTTCTCTTACAGGTCTAACACTTCTGAAAAACCAATACAACGCCCACCCGGAAGAATATATAAAGATAAACGAACCGTTCACTGGGTACTTATCCGTATGAAAATCCCTATCGATTTACCTGTTTTTACAAGGAAGTAAATGTGAAAAAAATATTTCTACATCCCATGGCCTTTCCCAACCATTTAAATTTTTCTCTTACAGGTCTAACACTTTCAAAAAACCAATACAACGCCCACCCGGAACAATATATAAAGCTAAACGAACCGTTCACTGGGTACATATCCGTACGAAAATCCCTATTGATTTTCCTGTTTTTAAAAGGAAATAAAATGTGAAAAAAATATTTCTACATCCCATGGCCTTTCCCAACCATTTAAATTTTTCTCTTACAGGTCTAACACTTCCGAAAAACCAATACAACGCCCACCCGGAACAATATATAAAGCTAAACGAACCGTTCACTGGGCACTTATCCGTACGAAAAACCCTATTGATTCACCTGTTTTTACAAGGAAGTAAATGTGAAAAAAATATTTCTACATCCCATGGCCTTTCCCAACCATTTAAATTTTTCTCTTACAGGTCTAACACTTCCGAAAAACCAATACAACGCCCACCCGGAACAATATATAAAGCTAAACGAACCGTTCACTGGGTACATATCCGTACGAAAATCCCTATTGATTTTCCTGTTTTTACAAGGAAGTAAAATGTGAAAAAAATATTTCTACATCCCATGGCCTTTCCCAACCATTTAAATTTTTCTCTTACAGGTCTAACACTTCCGAAAAACCAATACAACGCCCACCCGGAAGAATATATTAAGATAAACGAACCGTTCACTGGGTACATATCCGTACGAAAATCCCTATCGATTTTCCTGTTTTTACAAGGAAGTAAAATGTGAAAAAAATATTTCTACATCCCATGGCCTTTTCCAACCATTTAAATTTTTCTCTTACAGGTCTAACACTTCCGAAAAACCAAAACAACGCCCACCCGGAACAATATATAAAGCTAAACGAACCGTTCACTCGGCACTTATCCGTACGAAAAACCCTATTGATTTACCTGTTTTTACAAGGAAATAAAATGTGAAAAAAATATTTCTACATCCCATGGCCTTTCCCAACCATTTAAATTTTTCTCTTACAGGTCTAACGCTTCCGAAAAACCAATACAACGCCCACCCGGAATAATATATAAAGCTAAATGAACCGTTCACTGGGTACATATCCGTACGAAAATCCCTATTGATTTTCCTGTTTTTACAAGGAAGTAAAATGTGAGAAAAATATTTCTACATCCCATGGCCTTTCCCAACCATTTAAATTTTTCTCTTACAGGTCTAACACTTCCGAAAAACCAATACAACGCCCACCCGGAACAAAATATAAAGCAAAACGAACCGTTCAATGGGTACTTATCCGTACGAAAATCCCTATTGATTTACCTGTTTTTAAAAGGAAATAAAATGTGAAAAAAATATTTCTACATCCCATGGCCTTTCCCAACCATTTAAATTTTTCTCTTACAGGTCTAACACTTCCAAAAAACCAATACAACGCCCACCCGGAACAATATATAAAGCTAAACGAACCGTTCACTGGGTACTTATCCGTACGAAAAACCCTATTGATTTACCTGTTTTTACAAGGAAGTAAATGTGAAAAAAATATTTCTACATCCCATGGCCTTTCCCAACCATTTAAATTTTTCTCTTACAGGTCTAACACTTCCGAAAATCCAATACAACGCCCACCCAGAAGAATATATAAAGATAAAGGAACCGTTCACTAGCTACTTATCCGTACGAAAATCCCTATCGATTTTCCTGTTTTTACAAGGAAGTAAAATGTGAAAAAAATATTTCTACATCCCATGGCCTTTCCCAACCATTTACATTTTTCTCTTACAGGTCTAACACTTCTGAAAAACCAAAACAACGCCCACCCGGAATAATATATAAAGCTAAACGAACCGTTCACTGGGTACTTATCCGTACGAAAATCACTATTGATTTACCTGTTTTTAAACGGAAATAAAATGTGAAAAAAATAATTCTATATCCCATGGCCTTTCCCAACCATTTAAATTTTTCTCTTACATGTCTAACACTTCCGAAAAACCAATACAACGCCCACCCGGAAGAATATATAAAGATAAACGAACCGTTCACTGGGTACTTATCTGTACGAAAAACCCTATTGATTTACCTGTTTTTACAAGGAAATAAAATGTGAAAAAAATATTTCTACATCTCATGGCCTTTCCCAACCATTTAAATTTTTTTCTTACAGGTCTAACGCTTCCGAAAAACCAATACAACGCCCACCCGGAACAATATATAAAGCTAAACGAACCGTTCACTGGGTACATATCCGTACGAAAATCCCTATTGATTTTCCTGTTTTTACAAGGAAGTAAAATGTGAAAAAAATATTTCTACATCCCATGGCCTTTCCCAACCATTTAAATTTTTCTCTTACAGGTCTAACACTTCCGAAAAACCAATACAACGCCCACCCGGAAGAATATATAAAGATAAACGAACCGTTCACTGGGTACTTATCCGTATGAAAATCCCAATCGATTTTCATGTTTTTACAAGGAAGTAAAATGTGAAAAAAATATTTCTACATCCCATGGCCTTTCCCAACCATTTAAATTTTTCTCTTACAGGTCTAACGCTTCCGAAAAACCAATACAACGCCCACCCGGAACAATATATAAAGCTAAACGAACCGTTCACTGGGTACATATCCGTACGAAAATCTCTATTGATTTTCCTGTTTTTATAAGGAAGAAAAATGTGAAAAAAATATTTCTACATCCCATGGCCTTTCCCAACCATCTAAATTTTTCTCTTACAGGTCTAACACTTCCAAAAAACCAATACAATGCCCACCCGGAACAATATATAAAGCTAAACGAACCGTTCACTGGGTACTTATCCGTACGAAAATCCCTATTGATTTACCTGTTTTTAAAAGGAAATAAAATGTGAAAAAAATATTTCTACATCCCATGGCCTTTCCCAACCATTTAAATTTTTCTCTTACAGGTCTAACACTTCTGAAAAACCAATACAACGCCCACCCGGAACAATATATAAAGCTAAACGAACCGTTCACTGGGTACTTATCCGTACGAAAAACCCTATTGATTTACCTGTTTTTACAAGGAAGTAAAATGTGAAAAAATATTTCTACATCCCATGGCCTTTCCCAACCATTTAAATTTTTCTCTTACAGGTCTAACACTTCTGAAAAACCAATACAACCCCCACCCGGAACAATATATAAAGCTAAACGAACCGTTCACTGAGTACTTATCCGTACGAAAAACCCTATTGATTTACCTGTTTTTACAAGGAAGTAAATGTGAAAAAAATATTTCTACATCCCATGGCCTTTCCCAAACATTTAAATTTTTCTCTTACAGGTCTAACACTTCTGAAAAACCAATACAACGCCCACCCGGAACAATATATAAAGCTAAACGAACCGTTCACTGGGTACTTATCCGTACGAAAAACCCTATTGATTTACCTGTTTTTACAAGGAAGTAAAATGTGAAAAAATATTTCTACATCCCATGGCCTTTCCCAACCATCTAAATTTTTCTCTTACAGGTCTAACACTTCCAAAAAACCAATACAACGCCCACCCGGAACAATATATAAAGCTAAACGAACCGTTCACTGGGCACTTATCCGTACGAAAAACCCTATTGATTTACCTATTTTTACATGGAAATAAAATGTGAAAAAAATATTTCTACATCCCATGGCCTTTCCCAACCATTTAAATTTTTCTCTTACCGGTCTAACGCTTCCGAAAAACCAATACAACGCCCACCCGGAGCAATATATAAAGCTAAATGAACCGTTCACTGGGTACATATCCGTACGAAAATCCCTATTGATTTTCCTGTTTTTACAAGGAAGTAAAATGTGAAAAAAATATTTCTACATCCCATAGCCTTTCCCAACCATTTAAATTTTTCTCTTACAGGTCTAACACTTCCGAAAAACCAATACAACGCCCACCCGGAACAAAATATAAAGCTAAACGAACCATTCACTGGGTACTTATCCGTACGAAAATCCCTATTGATTTACCTGTTTTTAAAAGGAAATAAAATGTGAAAAAAATATTTCTACATCCCATGACCTTTCCCAACCATTTAAATTTTTCTCTTACAGGTCTAACACTTCCGAAAAACCAATACAACGCCCACCCGGAACAATATATAAAGCTAAACGAACCGTTCACTGGGTACTTATCCGTACGAAAAACCCTATTGATTTACCTGTTTTTACAAGGAAGTAAATGTGAAAAAAATATTTCTACATCCCATGGCCTTTCCCAACCATTTAAATTTTTCTCTTACAGGTCTAACACTTCCGAAAATCCAATACAACGCCCACCCAGAAGAAAATATAAAGATAAAGGAACCGTTCACTGGGTACTTATCCGTACGAAAAACCCTATTGATTTACCTGTTTTTACAAGGAAGTAAATGTGAAATAAATATTTCTACATCCCATGGCCTTTCCCAACCATTTAAATTTTTCTCTTACAGGTCTAACACTTCTGAAAAACCAATACAACGCCCACCCGGAAGAATATATAAAGATAAACGAACGGTTCACTGGGTACTTATCCGTACGAAAAACCCTATTGATTTACCTGTTTTTACAAGGAAGTAAATGTGAAATAAATATTTCTACATCCCATGGCCTTTCCCAACCATTTAAATTTTTCTCTTACAGGTCTAACACTTCTGAAAAACCAATAAAACGCCCACCCGGAAGAATATATAAAGATAAACGAACCGTTCACTGGGTACTTATCCGTATGAAAATCCCTATTGATTTTCCTGTTTTTACAAGGAAGTAAAATGTGAAAAAAATATTTCTACATCCCATGGCCTTTCCCAACCATTTTAATTTTTCTCTTACAGGTCTAACACTTCCGAAAAAACAATACAACGCCCACCCGGAACTATGTATAAAGCTAAACAAACCGTTCACTGGGCACTTATCCGTACGAAAAACCCTATTGTTTTACCTGTTTTTACAAGGAAATAAAATGTGAAAAAAATATTTCTACATCCCATGGCCTTTCCCAACCATTTAAATTTTTTTCTTACAGGTGTAACGCTTCCGAAAAACGAATACAACGCCCACCCGGAACAATATATAAAGCTAAACGAACCGTTCACTGGGTACATATCCGTACGAAAATCCCTATTGATTTTCCTGTTTTTACAAGGAAGTAAAATGTGAAAAAATATTTCTACATCCCATGGCCTTTCCCAACCATTTAAATTTTTCTCTTACAGGTCTAACACTTTCAAAAAACCAATACAACGCCCACCGGAACAATATATAAAGCTAAACGAACCGTTCACAGGGTACTCATCCGTACGAAAAACCCTATTGATTTACCTGTATTTACAAGGAAGTAAATGTGAAAAAAATATTTCTACATCCCATGGCCTTTCCCAACCATTTAAATTTTTCTCTTACAGGTCTAACACTCCTGAAAAACCAATACAACGCCCACCCGGAAAAATATATAAAGCTAAACGAACCGTTCACTGGGCACTTATCCGTACGAAAAACCCTATTGATTTACCTGTTTTTAGAAGGAAATAAAATGTGAAAAAAATATTTCTACATCCCATGGCCTTTCCCAACCATTTAAATTTTTCTCTTACAGGTCTAACGCTTCCGAAAAACCAATACAACGCCCACCCGGAGCAATATATAAAGCTAAATGAACCGTTCACTGGGTACATATCCGTACGAAAATCCCTATTGATTTTCCTGTTTTTACAAGGAAGTAAAATGTGAAAAAAATATTTCTACATCCCATGGCCTTTCCCAACCATTTAAATTTTTCTCTTACAGGTCTAACACTTCCGAAAAACCAATACAACGCCCACCCGGAACAAAATATTAAGCTAAACGAACCGTTCACTGGGTACTTATCCGTACGAAAATCCCTATTGATTTACCTGTTTTTAAAAGGAAATAAAATGTGAAAAAAATATTTCTACATCCCATGGCCTTTCCCAACCATTTAAATTTTTCTCTTACAGGTCTAACACTTCCGAAAAACCAATACAACGCCCACCCGGAACAATATATAAAGCTAAACGAACCGTTCACTGGGTACTTATCCGTACGAAAAACCCTATTGATTTACCTGTTTTTACAAGGAAGTAAATGTGAAAAAAATATTTCTACATCCCATGGCCTTTCCCAACCATTTAAATTTTTCTCTTACAGGTCTAACACTTCCGAAAATCCAATACAACGCCCACCCAGAAGAAAATAGAAAGATAAAGGAACCGTTCACTGGGTACTTATCCGTACGAAAAACCCTATTGATTTACCTGTTTTTACAAGGAAGTAAATGTGAAATAAATATTTCTACATCCCATGGCCTTTCCCAACCATTTAAATTTTTCTCTTACAGGTCTAACACTTCTGAAAAACCAATACAATGCCCACCCGGAAGAATATATAAAGCTAAACGAACCGTTCACTGGGCACTTATCCGTACGAAAAACCCTATTGATTTACCTGTTTTTACAAGGAAATAAAATGTGAAAAAAATATTTCTACATCCCATGGCCTTTCCCAACCATTTAAATTTTTCTCTTACAGGTCTAACGCTTCCGAAAAACCAATACAACGCCCACCCGGAACAATATATAAAGCTAAATGAACCGTTCACTGGGTACATATCGGTACGAAAATCCCTATTGATTTTCCTGTTTTTACAAGGAAGTAAAATGTGAAAAAAATATTTCTACATCCCATGGCCTTTTCCAACCATTTAAATTTTTCTCTTACAGGTCTAACACTTCCGAAAAACCAATACAACGCCCACCCGGAACAATATATAAAGCTAAATGAACCGTTCACTGGGTACTTATCCGTACGAAAATCCCTATTGATTTTCCTGTTTTTACAAGGAAGTAAAATGTGAAAAAAATATTTCTACATCCCATGGCCTTTCCCAACCATTTAAATTTTTCTCTTACAGGTCTAACACTTCCGAAAAACCAATACAACGCCCACCCGGAACAATATATAAAGCTAAATGAACCGTTCACTGGGTACTTATCCGTACGAAAATCCCTATTGATTTTCCTGTTTTTACAAGGAAGTAAAATGTGAAAAAAATATTTCTACATCCCATGGCCTTTCCCAACCATTTAAATTTTTCTCTTACAGGTCTAACACTTCTGAAAAACCAATACAACGCCCACCCGGAACAATATATAAAGCTAAACGAACCGTTCACTGGGTACTTATCCGTACGAAAAACCCTATTGATTTACCTGTTTTTACAAGGAAGTAAATGTGAAAAAAATATTTCTACATCCCATGGCCTTTCCCAACCATTTAAATTTTTCTCTTACAGGTCTAACGCTTCCGAAAAACCAATACAACGCCCACCCGGAACAATATATAAAGCTAAATGAACCGTTCACTGGGTACATATCCGTACGAAAATCCCTATTGATTTTCCTGTTTTTACAAGGAAGTAAAATGTGAAAAAAATATTTCTACATCCCATGGCCTTTTCCAACCATTTAAATTTTTCTCTTACAGGTCTAACACTTCCGAAAAACCAATACAACGCCCACCCGGAACAATATATAAAGCTAAATGAACCGTTCACTGGGTACTTATCCGTATGAAAATCCCTATCGATTTTCCTGTTTTTACAAGGAAGTAAAATGTGAAGAAAATATTTCTACATCCCATGGCCTTTCCCAACCATTTTAATTTTTCTCTTACAGGTCTAACACTTCCGAAAAAACAATACAACGCCCACCCGGAACAATGTATAAAGCTAAACAAACCGTTCACTGGGCACTTATCCGTACGAAAAACCCTATTGATTTACCTGTTTTTACAAGGAAGTAAATGTGAAAAAAATATTTCTACATCCCATGGCCTTTCCCAACCAATTAAATTTTTCTCTTACCGGTCTAACGCTTCCGAAAAACCAATACAACGCCCACCCGGAGCAATATATAAAGCTAAATGAACCGTTCACTGGGTACATATCCGTACGAAAATCCCTATTGATTTTCCTGTTTTTACAAGGAAGTAAAATGTGAAAAAAATATTTCTACATCCCATAGCCTTTCCCAACCATTTAAATTTTTCTCTTACAGGTCTAACACTTCCGAAAAACCAATACAACGCCCACCCGGTACAAAATATAAAGCTAAACGAACCATTCACTGGGTACTTATCCGTACGAAAATCCCTATTGATTTACCTGTTTTTAAAAGGAAATAAAATGTGAAAAAAATATTTCTACATCCCATGACCTTTCCCAACCATTTAAATTTTTCTCTTACAGGTCTAACACTTCCGAAAAACCAATACAACGCCCACCCGGAACAATATATAAAGCTAAACGAACCGTTCACTGGGTACTTATCCGTACGAAAAACCCTATTGATTTACCTGTTTTTACAAGGAAGTAAATGTGAAAAAAATATTTCTACATCCCATGGCCTTTCCCAACCATTTAAATTTTTCTCTTACAGGTCTAACACTTCCGAAAATCCAATACAACGCCCACCCAGAAGAAAATATAAAGATAAAGGAACCGTTCACTGGGTACTTATCCGTACGAAAAACCCTATTGATTTACCTGTTTTTACAAGGAAGTAAATGTGAAATAAATATTTCTACATCCCATGGCCTTTCCCAACCATTTAAATTTTTCTCTTACAGGTCTAACACTTCTGAAAAACCAATACAACGCCCACCCGGAAGAATATATAAAGATAAACGAACGGTTCACTGGGTACTTATCCGTACGAAAAACCCTATTGATTTACCTGTTTTTACAAGGAAGTAAATGTGAAATAAATATTTCTACATCCCATGGCCTTTCCCAACCATTTAAATTTTTCTCTTACAGGTCTAACACTTCTGAAAAACCAATAAAACGCCCACCCGGAAGAATATATAAAGATAAACGAACCGTTCACTGGGTACTTATCCGTATGAAAATCCCTATTGATTTTCCTGTTTTAACAAGGAAGTAAAATGTGAAAAAAATATTTCTACATCCCATGGCCTTTCCCAACCATTTTAATTTTTCTCTTACAGGTCTAACACTTCCGAAAAAACAATACAACGCCCACCCGGAACTATGTATAAAGCTAAACAAACCGTTCACTGGGCACTTATCCGTACGAAAAACCCTATTGTTTTACCTGTTTTTACAAGGAAATAAAATGTGAAAAAAATATTTCTACATCCCATGGCCTTTCCCAACCATTTAAATTTTTCTCTTACAGGTCTAACACTTCCGAAAAACCAATACAACGCCCACCCGGAACAAAATATTAAGCTAAACGAACCGTTCACTGGGTACTTATCCGTACGAAAATCCCTATTGATTTACCTGTTTTTAAAAGGAAATAAAATGTGAAAAAAATATTTCTACATCCCATGGCCTTTCCCAACCATTTAAATTTTTCTCTTACAGGTCTAACTCTTCCGAAAAACCAATACAACGCCCACCCGGAACAATATATAAAGCTAAACGAACCGTTCACTGGGTACTTATCCGTACGAAAAACCCTATTGATTTATCTGTTTTTACAAGGAAGTAAATGTGAAAAAAATATTTCTACATCCCATGGCCTTTCCCAACCATTTAAATTTTTCTCTTACAGGTCTAACACTTCCGAAAATCCAATACAACGCCCACCCAGAAGAAAATAGAAAGATAAAGGAACCGTTCACTGGGTACTTATCCGTACGAAAAACCCTATTGATTTACCTGTTTTTACAAGGAAGTAAATGTGAAATAAATATTTCTACATCCCATGGCCTTTCCCAACCATTTAAATTTTTCTCTTACAGGTCTAACACTTCTGAAAAACCAATACAATGCCCACCCGGAAGAATATATAAAGCTAAACGAACCGTTCACTGGGCACTTATCCGTACGAAAAACCCTATTGATTTACCTGTTTTTACAAGGAAATAAAATGTGAAAAAAATATTTCTACATCCCATGGCCTTTCCCAACCATTTAAATTTTTCTCTTACAGGTCTAACGCTTCCGAAAAACCGATACAACGCCCACCCGGAACAATATATAAAGCTAAATGAACCGTTCACTGGGTACATATCCGTACGAAAATCCCTATTGATTTTCCTGTTTTTACAAGGAAGTAAAATGTGAAAAAAATATTTCTACATCCCATGGCCTTTTCCAACCATTTAAATTTTTCTCTTACAGGTCTAACACTTCCGAAAAACCAATACAACGCCCACCCGGAACAATATATAAAGCTAAATGAACCGTTCACTGGGTACTTATCCGTACGAAAATCCCTATTGATTTTCCTGTTTTTACAAGGAAGTAAAATGTGAAAAAAATATTTCTACATCCCATGGCCTTTCCCAACCATTTAAATTTTTCTCTTACAGGTCTAACACTTCCGAAAAACCAATACAACACCCACCCGGAACAATATATAAAGCTAAATGAACCGTTCACTGGGTAATTATCCGTACGAAAATCCCTATTGATTTTCCTGTTTTTACAAGGAAGTAAAATGTGAAAAAAATATTTCTACATCCCATGGCCTTTCCCAACCATTTAAATTTTTCTCTTACAGGTCTAACACTTCTGAAAAACCAATACAACGCCCACCCGGAACAATATATAAAGCTAAACGAACCGTTCACTGGGTACTTATCCGTACGAAAAACCCTATTGATTTACCTGTTTTTACAAGGAAGTAAATGTGAAAAAAATATTTCTACATCCCATGGCCTTTCCCAACCATTTAAATTTTTCTCTTACAGGTCTAACACTTCTGAAAAACCATTACAACGCCCACCCGGAACAATATATAAAGCTAAACGAACCGTTCACTGGGTACTTATCCGTACGGAAATCCCTATCGATTTTCCTGTTTTTACAAGGAAGTAAAATGTGAAAAACATATTTCTACATCCCATGGCCTTTTCCAACCATTTAAATTTTTCTCTTACAGGTCTAACACTTCCGAAAAACCAAAACAACGCCCACCCGGAACAATATATAAAGCTAAACGAACCGTTCACTGGGCACTTATCCGTATGAAAAACCCTATTGATTTACCTGTTTTTACAAGGAAGTAAAATGTGAAAAACATATTTCTACATCCCATGGCCTTTCCCAACCATTTAAATTTTTCTCTTACAGGTCTAACACTTCCGAAAAACCAATACAACGCCCACCCGGAACAATATATAAAGCTAAATGAACCGTTCACTGGGTACTTATCCGTATGAAAATCCCTATCGATTTTCCTGTTTTTACAAGGAAGTAAAATGTGAAGAAAATATTTCTACATCCCATGGCCTTTCCCAACCATTTTAATTTTTCTCTTACAGGTCTAACACTTCCGAAAAAACAATACAACGCCCACCCGGAACAATGTATAAAGCTAAACAAACCGTTCACTGGGCACTTATCCGTACGAAAAACCCTATTGTTTTACCTGTTTTTACAAGGAAATAAAATGTGAAAAAAATATTTCTACATCCCATGACCTTTCCCAACCATTTAAATTTTTTTCTTACAGGTCTAACGCTTCCGAAAAACCAATACAACGCCCACCCGGAACAATATATAAAGCTAAACGAACCGTTCACTGGGTACATATCCGTACGAAAATCCCTATTGATTTTCCTGTTTTTACAAGGAAGTAAAATGTGAAAAAATATTTCTACATCCCATGACCTTTCCCAACCATTTAAATTTTTTTCTTACAGGTCTAACGCTTCCGAAAAACCAATACAACGCCCACCCGGAACAATATATAAAGCTAAACGAACCGTTCACTGGGTACATATCCGTACGAAAATCCCTATTGATATTCCTGTTTTTACAAGGAAGTAAAATGTAAAAAAATATTTCTACATCCCATGGCCTTTCCCAACCATTTAAATTTTTCTCTTACAGGTCTAACACTTCCGAAAAACCAATACAACGCCCACCCGGAACAATATATAAAGCTAAACGAACCGTTCACTGGGTACTTATCCGTACAAAAATCCCTATTGATTTACCTGTTTTTAAAAGGAAATGAAATGTGAAAAAAATATTTCTACATCCCATGGCCTTTCCCAACCATTTAAATTTTTCTCTTACAGGTCTAACACTTCTGAAAAACCAATACAACGCCCACCCGGAACAATATATAAAGCTAAACGAACCGTTCACTGGGCACTTATCCGTACGAAAAACCCTATTGTTTTACCTGTTTTTACAAGGAAATAAAATGTGAAAAAAATATTTCTACATCCCATGGCCTTTCCCAACCATTTAAATTTTTTTCTTACAGGTGTAACGCTTCCGAAAAACCAATACAATGCCCACCCGGAACAATATATAAAGCTAAACGAACCGTTCACTGGGTACATATCCGTACGAAAATCCCTATTGATTTTCCTGTTTTTACAAGGAAGTAAAATGTGAAAAAATATTTCTACATCCCATGGCCTTTCCCAACCATTTAAATTTTTCTCTTACAGGTCTAACACTTTCAAAAAACCAATACAACGCCCACCGGAACAATATATAAAGCTAAACGAACCGTTCACAGGGTACTCATCCGTACGAAAAACCCTATTGATTTACCTGTTTTTACAAGGAAGTAAATGTGAAAAAAATATTTCTACATCCCATGGCCTTTCCCAACCATTTAAATTTTTCTCTTACAGGTCTAACACTTCTGAAAAACCAATACAACGCCCACCCGGAAAAATATATAAAGCTAAACGAACCGTTCACTGGGCACTTATCCGTACGAAAAACCCTATTGATTTACCTGTTTTTATAAGGAAATAAAATGTGAAAAAAATATTTCTACATCCCATGGCCTTTCCCAACCATTTAAATTTTTCTCTTACAGGTCTAACGCTTCCGAAAAACCAATACAACGCCCACCCGGAGCAATATATAAAGCTAAATGAACCGTTCACTGGGTACATATCCGTACGAAAATCCCTATTGATTTTCCTGTTTTTACAAGGAAGTAAAATGTGAAAAAAATATTTCTACATCCCATGGCCTTTCCCAACCATTTAAATTTTTCTCTTACAGGTCTAACACTTCCGAAAAACCAATACAACGCCCACCCGGAACAAAATATAAAGCTAAACGAACCGTTCACTGGGTACTTATCCGTACGAAAATCCCTATTGATTTACCTGTTTTTAAAAGGAAATAAAATGTGAAAAAAATATTTCTACATCCCATGGCCTTTCCCAACCATTTAAATTTTTCTCTTACAGGTCTAACACTTCCGAAAAACCAATACAACGCCCACCCGGAACAATATATAAAGCTAAACGAACCGTTCACTGGGTACTTATCCGTACGAAAAACCCTATTGATTTACCTGTTTTTACAAGGAAGTAAATGTGAAAAAAATATTTCTACTTCCCATGGCCTTTCCCAACCATTTAAATTTTTCTCTTACAGGTCTAACACTTCCGAAAATCCAATACAACGCCCACCCAGAAGAAAATATAAAGATAAAGGAACCGTTCACTGGGTACTTATCCGTACGAAAAACCCTATTGATTTACCTGTTTTTACAAGGAAGTAAATGTGAAATAAATATTTCTACATCCCATGGCCTTTCCCAACCATTTAAATTTTTCTCTTACAGGTCTAACACTTCTGAAAAACCAATACAATGCCCACCCGGAAGAATATATAAAGCTAAACGAACCGTTCACTGGGCACTTATCCGTACGAAAAACCCTATTGATTTACCTGTTTTTACAAGGAAATAAAATGTGAAAAAAATATTTCTACATCCCATGGCCTTTCCCAACCATTTAAATTTTTCTCTTACAGGTCTAACGCTTCCGAAAAACCAATACAACGCCCACCCGGAACAATATATAAAGCTAAATGAACCGTTCACTGGGTACATATCCGTACGAAAATCCCTATTGATTTTCCTGTTTTTACAAGGAAGTAAAATGTGAAAAAAATATTTCTACATCCCATGGCCTTTTCCAACCATTTAAATTTTTCTCTTACAGGTCTAACACTTCCGAAAAACCAATACAACGCCCACCCGGAACAATATATAAAGCTAAATGAACCGTTCACTGGGTACTTATCCGTACGAAAATCCCTATTGATTTTCCTGTTTTTACAAGGAAGTAAAATGTGAAAAAAATATTTCTACATCCCATGGCCTTTCCCAACCATTTAAATTTTTCTCTTACAGGTCTAACACTTCCGAAAAACCAATACAACGCCCACCCGGAACAATATATAAAGCTAAATGAACCGTTCACTGGGTACTTATCCGTACGAAAATCCCTATTGATTTTCCTGTTTTTACAAGGAAATAAAATGTGAAAAAAATATTTCTACATCCCATGGCCTTTCCCAACCATTTAAATTTTTCTCTTACAGGTCTAACACTTCTGAAAAACCAATACAACGCCCACCCGGAACAATATATAAAGCTAAACGAACCGTTCACTGGGTACTTATCCGTACGAAAAACCCTATTGATTTACCTGTTTTTACAAGGAAGTAAATGTGAAAAAAATATTTCTACATCCCATGGCCTTTCCCAACCATTTAAATTTTTCTCTTACAGGTCTAACACTTCTGAAAAACCATTACAACGCCCACCCGGAACAATATATAAAGCTAAACGAACCGTTCACTGGGTACTTATCCGTACGGAAATCCCTATCGATTTTCCTGTTTTTACAAGGAAGTAAAATGTGAAAAACATATTTCTACATCCCATGGCCTTTTCCAACCATTTAAATTTTTCTCTTACAGGTCTAACACTTCCGAAAAACCAAAACAACGCCCACCCGGAACAATATATAAAGCTAAACGAACCGTTCACTGGGCACTTATCCGTACGAAAAACCCTATTGATTTACCTGTTTTTACAAGGAAATAAAATGTGAAAAACATATTTCTACATCCCATGGCCTTTCCCAACCATTTAAATTTTTCTCTTACAGGTCTAACGCTTCCGAAAAACCAATACAACGCCCACCCGGAACAATATATAAAGCTAAATGAACCGTTCACTGGGTACATATCCGTACGAAAATCCCTATTGATTTTCCTGTTTTTACAAGGAAGTAAAATGTGAAAAAAATATTTCTACATCCCATGGCCTTTTCCAACCATTTAAATTTTTCTCTTACAGGTCTAACACTTCCGAAAAACCAATACAACGCCCACCCGGAACAATATATAAAGCTAAATGAACCGTTCACTGGGTACTTATCCGTATGAAAATCCCTATCGATTTTCCTGTTTTTACAAGGAAGTAAAATGTGAAAAAAATATTTCTACATCCCATGGCCTTTCCCAACCATTTTAATTTTTCTCTTACAGGTCTAACACTTCCGAAAAAACAATACAACGCCCACCCGGAACAATGTATAAAGCTAAACAAACCGTTCACTGGGCACTTATCCGTACGAAAAACCCTATTGTTTTACCTGTTTTTACAAGGAAATAAAATGTGAAAAAAATATTTCTACATCCCATGACCTTTCCCAACCATTTAAATTTTTTTCTTACAGGTCTAACGCTTCCGAAAAACCAATACAACGCCCACCCGGAACAATATATAAAGCTAAACGAACCGTTCACTGTGTACATATCCGTACGAAAATCCCTATTGATTTTCCTGTTTTTACAAGGAAGTAAAATGTGAAAAAATATTTCTACATCCCATGACCTTTCCCAACCATTTAAATTTTTTTCTTACAGGTCTAACGCTTCCGAAAAACCAATACAACGCCCACCCGGAACAATATATAAAGCTAAACGAACCGTTCACTGGGTACATATCCGTACGAAAATCCCTATTGATTTTCCTGTTTTTACAAGGAAGTAAAATGTGAAAAAATATTTCTACATCCCATGGCCTTTCCCAACCATTTAAATTTTTCTCTTACAGGTCTAACACTTCCGAAAAACCAATACAACGCCCACCCCGAACAATATATAAAGATAAACGAACCGTTCACTAGGTACTTATCCGTCCGAAAATCCCTATCGATTTTCCTGTTTTTACAAGGAAGTAAAATGTGAAAAAAATATTTCTACATCCCATGGCCTTTCCCAACCTTTTAAATTTTTCTCTTACAGGTCTAACACTTCCAAAAAACCAATACAACGCCCACCCGGAACAATATATAAACCTAAACGAACCGTTCACTGGGTACTTATCCGTCCGAAAATCCCTATTGATTTACCTGTTTTTAAAAGGAAATAAAATGTGAAAAAAATATTTCTACATCCCATGGCCTTTCCCAACCATTTAAATTTTTCTCTTACAGGTCTAACACTTCTGAAAAACCAATACAACGCCCACCCGGAACAATATATAAAGCTAAACGAACCGTTCACTGGGTACTTATCCGTATGAAAAACCCTATTGATTTACCTGTTTTTACAAGGAAGTAAATGTGAAAAAAATATTTCTACATCCCATGGCCTTTCCCAACCATTTAAATTTTTCTCTTACAGGTCTAACACTTCTGAAAAACCATTACAACGCCCACCCGGAACAATATATAAAGCTAAACGAACCGTTCACTGGGTACTTATCCGTACGGAAATCCCTATCGATTTTCCTGTTTTTACAAGGAAGTAAAATGTGAAAAACATATTTCTACATCCCATGGCCTTTTCCAACCATTTAAATTTTTCTCTTACAGGTCTAACACTTCCGAAAAACCAAAACAACGCCCACCCGGAACAATATATAAAGCTAAACGAACCGTTCACTGGGCACTTATCCGTACGAAAAACCCTATTGATTTACCTGTTTTTACAAGGAAATAAAATGTGAAAAAAATATTTCTACATCCCATGGCCTTTCCCAACCATTAAAATTTTTCTCTTACAGGTCTAACGCTTCCGAAAAACCAATACAACGCCCACCCGGAACAATATATAAAGCTAAATGAACCGTTCACTGGGTACATATCCGTACGAAAATCCCTATTGATTTTCCTGTTTTTACAAGAAAGTAAAATGTGAAAAAAATATTTCTACATCCCATGGCCTTTTCCAACCATTTAAATTTTTCTCTTACAGGTCTAACACTTCCGAAAAACCAATACAACGCCCACCCGGAACAATATATAAAGCTAAACGAACCGTTCACTGGGTACTTATCCGTACGAAAATCCCTATTGATTTACCTGTTTTTAAAAGGAAATGAAATGTGAAATAAATATTTCTACATCCCATGGCCTTTCCCAACCATTTAAATTTTTCTCTTACAGGTCTAACACTTCTGAAAAACCAATACAACGCCCACCCGGAACAATATATAAAGCTAAACGAACCGTTCACTGGGTACTTATCCGTACGAAAAACCCTATTGATTTACCTGTTTTTACAAGGAAGTAAATGTGAAAAAAATATTTCTACATCCCATGGCCTTTCCCAACCATTTAAATTTTTCTCTTACAGGTCTAACACTTCCGAAAAACCAATACAACGCCCACCCGGAACAATATATAAAGCTAAACGAACCGTTCACTGGGTACTTATCCGTACGAAAAACCCTATTGATTTACCTGTTTTTACAAGGAAGTAAATGTGAAAAAAATATTTCTACATCCCATGGCCTTTCCCAACCATTTAAATTTTTCTCTTACAGGTCTAACACTTCCGAAAAACCAATACAACGCCCACCCCGAACAATATATAAAGATAAACGAACCGTTCAGTAGGTACTTATCTGTCCGAAAATCCCTATCGATTTTCCTGTTTTTACAAGGAAGTAAAATGTGAAAAAAATATTTCTACATCCCATGGCCTTTCCCAACCTTTTAAATTTTTCTCTTACAGGTCTAACACTTCCAAAAAACCAATACAACGCCCACCCGGAACAATATATAAAGCTAAACGAACCGTTCACTGGGTACTTATCCGTATGAAAATCCCTATTGATTTACCTGGTTTTAAAAGGAAATAAAATGTGAAAAAAATATTTCTACATCCCATGGCCTTTCACAACCATTTAAATTTTTCTCTTACAGGTCTAACACTTCTGAAAAACCAATACAACCCCCACCTGGAACAATATATAAAGCTAAACGAACCGTTCACTGGGTACATATCCGTACGAAAAACCCTATTGATTTACCTGTTTTTACAAGGAAGTAAATGTGAAAAAAATATTTCTACATCCCATGGCCTTTCCCAACCATTTAAATTTTTCTCTTACAGGTCTAACACTTTCAAAAAACCAATACAACGCCCACCCGGAACAATATATAAAGCTAAACGAACCGTTCACTGGGTACTTATCCGTACGAAAATCCCTATTGATTTACCTGTTTTTAAAAGGAAATAAAATGTGAAAAAAATATTTCTACATCCCATGGCCTTTCCCAACCATTTAAATTTTTCTCTTACAGGTCTAACACTTCTGAAAAACCAATACAACGCCCACCCGGAACAATATATAAAGCTAAACGAACCGTTCACTGGGTACTTATCCGTACGGAAATCCCTATCGATTTTCCTGTTTTTACAAGGAAGTAAAATGTGAAAAAAATATTTCTACATCCCATGGCCTTTTCCAACCATTTAAATTTTTCTCTTACAGGTCTAACACTTCCGAAAAACCAAAACAACGCCCACCCGGAACAATATATAAAGCTAAACGAACCGTTCACTGGGCACTTATCCGTATGAAAAACCCTATTGATTTACCTGTTTTTACAAGGAAATAAAATGTGAAAAAAATATTTCTACATCCCATGGCCTTTCCCAACCATTTAAATTTTTCTCTTACAGGTCTAACGCTTCCGAAAAACCAATACAACGCCCACCCGGAACAATATATAAAGCTAAACGAACCGTTCACTGGGTAGTTATCCGTACGAAAATCCCTATTGATTTACCTGTTTTTAAAAGGAAATAAAATGTGAAAAAAATATTTCCACATCCCATGGCCTTTCCCAACCATTTAAATTTTTCTCTTACAGGTCTAACACTTCCGAAAAACCAATACAACGCCCACCCGGAACAATATATAAAGCTAAACGAACCGTTCACTGGGTACTTATCCGTACGGAAATCCCTATTGATTTTCCTGTTTTTACAAGGAAGTAAAATGTGAAAAAAATATTTCTACATCCCATGGCCTTTCCCAACCATTTAAATTTTTCTCTTACAGGTCTAACACTTCCGAAAAACCAATACAACGCCCACCCGGAACAAAATATAAAGCTAAACGAACCGTTCACTGGGTACTTATCCGTACGAAAATCCCTATTGATTTACCTGTTTTTAAAAGGAAATGAAATGTGAAAAAAATATTTCTACATCCCATGGCCTTTCCCAACCATTTAAATTTTTATCTTACAGGTCTAACACTTCTGAAAAACCAATACAACGCCCACCCGGAACAATATATAAAGCTAAACGAACCGTTCAAGAGGTACTTATCCGTCTGAAAATCCCTATCGATTTTCCTGTTTTTAGAAGGAAGTAAAATGTGAAAAAAATATTTCTACATCCCATGGCCTTTCCCAACCATTTAAATTTTTCTCTTACAGGTCTAACACTTCCAAAAAACCAATACAACGCCCACCCGGAACAATATATAAAGCTAAACGAACCGTTCACTGGGTACTTATCCGTACGAAAATCCCTATTGATTTACCTGGTTTTAAAAGGAAATAAAATGTGAAAAAAATATTTCTACTTCCCATGGCCTTTCACAACCATTTAAATTTTTCTCTTACAGGTCTAACACTTCTGAAAAACCAATACAACGCCCACCCGGAACAATATATAAAGCTAAACGAACCGTTCACTGGGTATTTATCCGTACGAAAAACCCTATTGATTTACCTGTTTTTACAAGGAAGTAAATGTGAAAAAAATATTTCTACAGCCCATGGCCTTTCCCAACCATTTAAATTTTTCTCTTACAGGTCTAACACTTTCAAAAAACCAATACAACGCCCACCCGGAACAATATATAAAGCTAAACGAACCGTTCACTGGGTACTTATCCGTACGAAAATCCCTATTGATTTACCTGTTTTTAAAAGGAAATAAAATGTGAAAAAAATATTTCTACATCCCATGGCCTTTCCCAACCATTTAAATTTTTCTCTTACAGGTCTAACACTTCTGAAAAACCAATACAACGCCCACCCGGAACAATATATAAAGCTAAACGAACCGTTCACTGGGTACTTATCCGTACGGAAATCCCTATCGATTTTCCTGTTTTTACAAGGAAGTAAAATGTGAAAAAAATATTTCTACATCCCATGGCCTTTCCCAACCATTTAAATTTTTCTCTTACAGGTCTAACACTTCCGAAAAACCAAAACAACGCCCACCCGGAACAATATATAAAGCTAAACGAACCGTTCACTGGGCACTTATCCGTACGAAAAACCCTATTGATTTACCTGTTTTTACAAGGAAATAAAATGTGAAAAAAATATTTCTACATCCCATGGCCTTTCCCAACCATTTAAATTTTTCTCTTACAGGTCTAACACTTCCGAAAAACCAATACAACGCCTACCCGGAACAAAATATAAAGCTAAACGAACCGTTCACTGGGTAGTTATCCGTACGAAAATCCCTATTGATTTACCTGTTTTTAAAAGGAAATAAAATGTGAAAAAAATATTTCCACATCCCATGGCCTTTCCCAACCATTTAAATTTTTCTCTTACAGGTCTAACACTTCCGAAAAACCAATACAACGCCCACCCGGAACAATATATAAAGCTAAACGAACCGTTCACTGGGTACTTATCGGTACGAAAAACCCTATTGATTTACCTGTTTTTACAAGGAAGTAAATGTGAAAAAAATATTTCTACATCCCATGGCCTTTCCCAACCATTTAAATTTTTCTCTTACAGGTCTAACGCTTCCGAAAAACCAATACAACGCCCACCCGGAACAATATATAAAGCTAAACGAACCGTTCACTGGGTACTTATCCGTACGAAAAACCCTATTGATTTACCTGTTTTTACAAGGAAGTAAATGTGAAAAAAATATTTCTACATCCCATGGCCTTTCCCAACCATTTAAATTTTTCTCTTACAGGTCTAACACTTTCAAAAAACCAATACAACGCCCACCCGGAACAATATATAAAGCTAAACGAGCCGTTCACTGGGTACTTATCCGTACGAAAATCCCTATTGATTTACCTGTTTTTAAAAGGAAATAAAATGTGAAAAAAATATTTCTACATCCCATGGCCTTTCCCAACCATTTAAATTTTTCTCTTACAGGTCTAACACTTCTGAAAAACCAATACAACGCCCACCCGGAACAATATATAAAGCTAAACGAACCGTTCACTGGGTACTTATCCGTACGGAAATCCCTATCGATTTTCCTGTTTTTACAAGGAAGTAAAATGTGAAAAAAATATTTCTACATCCCATGGCCTTTTCCAACCATTTAAATTTTTCTCTTACAGGTCTAACACTTCCGAAAAACCAAAACAACGCCCACCCGGAACAATATATAAAGCTAAACGAACCGTTCACTGGGCACTTATCCGTATGAAAAACCCTATTGATTTACCTGTTTTTACAAGGAAATAAAATGTGAAAAAAATATTTCTACATCCCATGGCCTTTCCCAACCATTTAAATTTTTCTCTTACAGGTCTAACGCTTCTGAAAAACCAATACAACGCCCACCCGGAACAATATATAAAGCTAAATGAACCGTTCACTGGGTACATATCCGTACGAAAATCCCTATTGATTTTCCTGTTTTTACAAGGAAGTAAAATGTGAAAAAAATATTTCTACATCCCATGGCCTTTCCCAACCATTTAAATTTTTCTCTTACAGGTCTAACACTTCCGAAAAACCAATACAACGCCCACCCGGAACAAAATATAAAGCTAAACGAACCGTTCACTGGGTACTTATCCGTACGAAAATCCCTATTGATTTACCTGTTTTTAAAAGGAAATGAAATGTGAAAAAAATATTTCTACATCCCATGGCCTTTCCCAACCATTTAAATTTTTATCTTACAGGTCTAACACTTCTGAAAAACCAATACAACGCCCACCCGGAACAATATATAAAGCTAAACGAACCGTTCAAGAGGTACTTATCCGTCTGAAAATCCCTATCGATTTTCCTGTTTTTACAAGGAAGTAAAATGTGAAAAAAATATTTCTACATCCCATGGCCTTTCCCAACCTTTTAAATTTTTCTCTTACAGGTCTAACACTTCCAAAAAACCAATACAACGCCCACCCGGAACAATATATAAAGCTAAACGAACCGTTCACTGGGTACTTATCCGTACGAAAATCCCTATTGATTTACCTGGTTTTAAAAGGAAATAAAATGTGAAAAAAATATTTCTACTTCCCATGGCCTTTCACAACCATTTAAATTTTTCTCTTACAGGTCTAACACTTCTGAAAAACCAATACAACGCCCACCCGGAACAATATATAAAGCTAAACGAACCGTTCACTGGGTATTTATCCGTACGAAAAACCCTATTGATTTACCTGTTTTTACAAGGAAGTAAATGTGAAAAAAATATTTCTACATCCCATGGCCTTTCCCAACCATTTAAATTTTTCTCTTACAGGTCTAACACTTCTGAAAAACCAATACAACGCCCACCCGGAACAATATATAAAGCTAAACGAACCGTTCACTGGGTACTTATCCGTACGGAAATCCCTATTGATTTACCTGTTTTTAAAAGGAAATAAAATGTGAAAAAAATATTTCTACATCCCATGGCCTTTCCCAACCATTTAAATTTTTCTCTTACAGGTCTAACACTTCTGAAAAACCAATACAACGCCCACCCGGAACAATATATAAAGCTAAACGAACCGTTCAAGAGGTACTTATCCGTCTGAAAATCCCTATCGATTTTCCTGTTTTTACAAGGAAGTAAAATGTGAAAAAAATATTTCTACATCCCATGGCCTTTCCCAACCTTTTAAATTTTTCTCTTACAGGTCTAACACTTCCAAAAAACCAATACAACGCCCACCCGGAACAATATATAAAGCTAAACGAACCGTTCACTGGGTACTTATCCGTACGAAAATCCCTATTGATTTACCGGGTTTTAAAAGGAAATAAAATGTGAAAAAAATATTTCTACATCCCATGGCCTTTCACAACCATTTAAATTTTTCTCTTACAGGTCTAACACTTCTGAAAAACCAATACAACGCCCACCCGGAACAATATATAAAGCTAAACGAACAGTTCACTGGGTATTTATCCGTACGAAAAACCCTATTGATTTACCTGTTTTTACAAGGAAGTAAATGAGAAAAAAATATTTCTACATCCCATGGCCTTTCCCAACCATTTAAATTTTTCTCTTACAGGTCTAACACTTTCAAAAAACCAATACAACGCCCACCCGGAACAATATATAAAGCTAAACGAACCGTTCACTGGGTACTTATCCGTACGAAAATCCCTATTGATTTACCTGTTTTTAAAAGGAAATAAAATGTGAAAAAAATATTTCTACATCCCATGGCCTTTCCCAACCATTTAAATTTTTCTCTTACAGGTCTAACACTTCTGAAAAACCAATACAACGCCCACCCGGAACAATATATAAAGCTAAACGAACCGTTCACTGGGTACTTATCCGTACGGAAATCCCTATCGATTTTCCTGTTTTTACAAGGAAGTAAAATGTGAAAAAAATATTTCTACATCCCATGGCCTTTTCCAACCATTTAAATTTTTCTCTTACAGGTCTAACACTTCCGAAAAACCAAAACAACGCCCACCCGGAACAATATATAAAGCTAAACGAACCGTTCACTGGGCACTTATCCGTACGAAAAACCCTATTGATTTACCTGTTTTTACAAGGAAATAAAATGTGAAAAAAATATTTCTACATCACATGGCCTTTCCCAACCATTTAAATTTTTCTCTTACAGGTCTAACACTTCCGAAAAACCAATACAACGCCTACCCGGAACAAAATATAAAGCTAAACGAACCGTTCACTGGGTACTTATCCGTACGAAAATCCCTATTGATTTACCTGTTTTTAAAAGGAAATAAAATGTGAAAAAAATATTTCCACATCCCATGGCCTTTCCCAACCATTTAAATTTTTCTCTTACAGGTCTAACACTTCCGAAAAACCAATACAACGCCCACCCGGAACAATATATAAAGCTAAACGAACCGTTCACTGGGTACTTATCGGTACGAAAAACCCTATCGATTTACCTGTTTTTACAAGGAAGTAAATGTGAAAAAAATATTTCTACATCCCATGGCCTTTCCCAACCATTTAAATTTTTCTCTTACAGGTCTAACACTTCCGAAAATCCAATACAACGCCCACCCAGAAGAATATATAAAGATAAAGGAACCGTTCACTAGCTACTTATCCGTACGAAAATCCCTATCGATTTTCCTGTTTTTACAAGGAAGTAAAATGTGAAAAAAATATTTCTACATCCCATGGCCTTTCCCAACCATTTAAATTTTTCTCTTACAGGTCTAACACTTCTGAAAAACCAAAACAACGCCCACCCGGAACAATGTATAAAGCTAAACGAACCGTTCACTGGGTACATATCCGTACGAAAAACCCTATTGATTTTCCTGTTTTTACAAGGAAATAAAATGTGAAAAAAATATTTCTACATCCCATGGCCTTTCCCAACCATTTAAATTTTTTTCTTACAGGTCTAACGCTTACGAAAAACCAATACAACGGCCAGCCGGAACAATATATAAAGCTAAACGAACCGTTCACTGGGTACATATCCGGACGAAAATCCCTATTGATTTTCCTGTTTTTACAAGGAAATAAAATGTGAAAAAAATATTTGTACATCCCATGGCCTTTCCCAACCATTTAAATTTTTCTCTTACAGGTCTAACACTTCCGAAAAACCAATACAACGCCCACCCCGAACAATATATAAAGATAAACGAACCGTTCACTAGGTACTTATCCGTCCGAAAATCCCTATCTATTTTCCTGTTTTTACAATGAAGTAAAATGTGAAAAAAATATTTCTACATCCCATGGCCTTTCCCAACCTTTTAAATTTTTCTCTTACAGGTCTAACACTTCCAAAAAACCAATACAACGCCCACCCGGAACAATATATAAAGCTAAACGAACCGTTCACTGGGTACTTATCCGTACGAAAATCCCTATTGATTTACCTGGTTTTAAAAGGAAATAAAATGTGAAAAAAATATTTCTACATCCCATGGCCTTTCACAACCATTTAAATTTTTCTCTTACAGGTCTAACACTTCTGAAAAACCAATACAACGCCCACCCGGAACAATATATAAAGCTAAACGAACCGTTCACTGGGTACTTATCCGTACGAAAAACCCTATTGATTTACCTGTTTTTACAAGGAAGTAAATGTGAAAAAAATATTTCTACATCCCATGGCCTTTCCCAACCATTTAAATTTTTCTCTTACAGGTCTAACACTTTGAAAAAACCAATACAACGCCCACCCAGAACAATATATAATCTAAACGAACCGTTCACTGGGTACTTATCCGTACGAAAAACCCTATTGATTTACCTGTTTTTACAAGGAAATAAAATGTGAAAAAAATATTTCTACATCCCATGGCCTTTCCCAACCATTTAAATTTTTCTCTTACAGGTCTAACGCTTCCGAAAAACCAATACAACGCCCACCCGGAACAATATATAAAGCTAAACGAACCGTTCACTGGGTACTTATCCGTACGAAAAACCCTATTGATTTACCTGTTTTTACAAGGAAGTAAATGTGAAAAAAATATTTCTACATCCCATGGCCTTTCCCAACCATTTAAATTTTTCTCTTACAGGTCTAACACTTCCGAAAAACCAATACAACGCCCACCCCGAACAATATATAAAGATAAACGAACCGTTCACTAGGTACTTATCCGTCCGAAAATCCCTATCGATTTTCCTGTTTTTACAAGGAAGTAAAATGTGAAAAAAATATTTCTACATCCCATGGCCTTTCCCAACCTTTTAAATTTTTCTCTTACAGGTCTAACACTTCCAAAAAACCAATACAACGCCCACCCGGAACAATATATAAAGCTAAACGAACCGTTCACTGGGTACTTATCCGTACGAAAATACCTATTGATTTACCTGGTTTTAAAAGGAAATAAAATGTGAAAAAAATATTTCTACATCCCATGGCCTTTCACAACCATTTAAATTTTTCTCTTACAGGTCTAACACTTCTGAAAAACCAATACAACGCCTACCCGGAACAATATATAAAGCTAAACGAACCGTTCACTGGGTACTTATCCGTACGAAAAACCCTATTGATTTACCTGTTTTTACAAGGAAGTAAATGTGAAAAAAATATTTCTACATCCCATGGCCTTTCCCAACCATTTAAATTTTTCTCTTACAGGTCTAACACTTTCAAAAAACCAATACAACGCCCACCCGGAACAATATATAAAGCTAAACGAACCGTTCACTGGGCACTTATCCGTACGAAAAACCCTATTGATTTACCTGTTTTTACAAGGAAATAAAATGTGAAAAAAATATTTCTACATCCCAAGGCCTTTCCCAACCATTTAAATTTTTCTCTTACAGGTCTAACACTTCCGAAAAACCAATACAACGCCCACCCGGAACAAAATATAAAGCTAAACGAACCGTTCACTGGGTACTTATCCGTACGAAAATCCCTATTGATTTACCTGTTTTTAAAAGGAAATGAAATGTGAAAAAAATATTTCTACATCCCATGGCCTTTCCTAACCATTTAAATTTTTCTCTTACAGGTCTAACACTTCTGAAAAACCAATACAACGTCCACCCGGAACAATATATAAAGCTAAACGAACCGTTCAAGAGGTACTTATCCGTCCGAAAATCCCTATCGATTTTCCTGTTTTTACAAGGAAGTAAAATGTGAAAAAAATATTTCTACATCCCATGGCCTTTCCCAACCTTTTAAATTTTTCTCTTACAGGTCTAACACTTCCAAAAAACCAATACAACGCCCACCCGGAACAATATATAAAGCTAAACGAACCGTTCACTGGGTACTTATCGGTACGAAAAACCCTATTGATTTACCTGTTTTTACAAGGAAGTAAATGTGAAAAAAATATTTCTACATCCCATGGCCTTTCCCAACCATTTAAATTTTTCTCTTACAGGTCTAACACTTCCGAAAATCCAATACAACGCCCACCCAGAAGAATATATAAAGATAAAGGAACCGTTCACTAGCTACTTATCCGTACGAAAATCCCTATCGATTTTCCTGTTTTTACAAGGAAGTACATTCCATGGCCTTTCCCAACCATTTAAATTTTTCTCTTACAGGTCTAACACTTCTGAAAAACAAATACAACGCCCACCCGGAACAATATATAAAGCTAAACGAACCGTTCACTGGGTACTTATCCGTACGAAAAACCCTATTGATTTACCTGTTTTTACAAGGAAGTAAATGTGAAAAAAATATTTCTACATCCCATGGCCTTTCCCAACCATTTAAATTTTTTTCTTACAGGTCTAACGCTTACGAAAAACCAATACAACGGCCAGCCGGAACAATATATAAAGCTAAACGAACCGTTCACTGGGTACATATCCGGACGAAAATCCCTATTGATTTTCCTGTTTTTACAAGGAAATAAAATGTGAAAAAAATATTTGTACATCCCATGGCCTTTCCCAACCATTTAAATTTTTCTCTTACAGGTCTAACACTTCCGAAAAACCAATACAACGCCCACCCCGAACAATATATAAAGATAAACGAACCGTTCACTAGGTACTTATCCGTCCGAAAATCCCTATCTATTTTCCTGTTTTTACAATGAAGTAAAATGTGAAAAAAATATTTCTACATCCCATGGCCTTTCCCAACCTTTTAAATTTTTCTCTTACAGGTCTAACACTTCCAAAAAACCAATACAACGCCCACCCGGAACAATATATAAAGCTAAACGAACCGTTCACTGGGTACTTATCCGTACGAAAATCCCTATTGATTTACCTGGTTTTAAAAGGAAATAAAATGTGAAAAAAATATTTCTACATCCCATGGCCTTTCACAACCATTTAAATTTTTCTCTTACAGGTCTAACACTTCTGAAAAACCAATACAACGCCCACCCAGAACAATATATAAAGCTAAACGAACCGTTCACTGGGTACTTATCCGTACGAAAAACCCTATTGATTTACCTGTTTTTACAAGGAAGTAAATGTGAAAAAAATATTTCTACATCCCATGGCCTTTCCCAACCATTTAAATTTTTCTCTTACAGGTCTAACACTTTGAAAAAACCAATACAACGCCCACCCGGAACAATATATAATCTAAACGAACCGTTCACTGGGTACTTATCCGTACGAAAAACCCTATTGATTTACCTGTTTTTACAAGGAAATAAAATGTGAAAAAAATATTTCTACATCCCATGGCCTTTCCCAACCATTTAAATTTTTCTCTTACAGGTCTAACGCTTCCGAAAAACCAATACAACGCCCACCCGGAACAATATATAAAGCTAAACGAACCGTTCACTGGGTACTTATCCGTACGAAAAACCCTATTGATTTACCTGTTTTTACAAGGAAGTAAATGTGAAAAAAATATTTCTACATCCCATGGCCTTTCCCAACCATTTAAATTTTTCTCTTACAGGTCTAACACTTCCGAAAAACCAATACAACGCCCACCCCGAACAATATATAAAGATAAACGAACCGTTCACTAGGTACTTATCCGTCCGAAAATCCCTATCGATTTTCCTGTTTTTACAAGGAAGTAAAATGTGAAAAAAATATTTCTACATCCCATGGCCTTTCCCAACCTTTTAAATTTTTCTCTTACAGGTCTAACACTTCCAAAAAACCAATACAACGCCCACCCGGAACAATATATAAAGCTAAACGAACCGTTCACTGGGTACTTATCCGTACGAAAATACCTATTGATTTACCTGGTTTTAAAAGGAAATAAAATGTGAAAAAAATATTTCTACATCCCATGGCCTTTCACAACCATTTAAATTTTTCTCTTACAGGTCTAACACTTCTGAAAAACCAATACAACGCCTACCCGGAACAATATATAAAGCTAAACGAACCGTTCACTGGGTACTTATCCGTACGAAAAACCCTATTGATTTACCTGTTTTTACAAGGAAGTAAATGTGAAAAAAATATTTCTACATCCCATGGCCTTTCCCAACCATTTAAATTTTTCTCTTACAGGTCTAACACTTTCAAAAAACCAATACAACGCCCACCCGGAACAATATATAAAGCTAAACGAACCGTTCACTGGGCACTTATCCGTACGAAAAACCCTATTGATTTACCTGTTTTTACAAGGAAATAAAATGTGAAAAAAATATTTCTACATCCCAAGGCCTTTCCCAACCATTTAAATTTTTCTCTTACAGGTCTAACACTTCCGAAAAACCAATACAACGCCCACCCGGAACAAAATATAAAGCTAAACGAACCGTTCACTGGGTACTTATCCGTACGAAAATCCCTATTGATTTACCTGTTTTTAAAAGGAAATGAAATGTGAAAAAAATATTTCTACATCCCATGGCCTTTCCTAACCATTTAAATTTTTCTCTTACAGGTCTAACACTTCTGAAAAACCAATACAACGTCCACCCGGAACAATATATAAAGCTAAACGAACCGTTCAAGAGGTACTTATCCGTCCGAAAATCCCTATCGATTTTCCTGTTTTTACAAGGAAGTAAAATGTGAAAAAAATATTTCTACATCCCATGGCCTTTCCCAACCTTTTAAATTTTTCTCTTACAGGTCTAACACTTCCAAAAAACCAATACAACGCCCACCCGGAACAATATATAAAGCTAAACGAACCGTTCACTGGGTACTTATCGGTACGAAAAACCCTATTGATTTACCTGTTTTTACAAGGAAGTAAATGTGAAAAAAATATTTCTACATCCCATGGCCTTTCCCAACCATTTAAATTTTTCTCTTACAGGTCTAACACTTCCGAAAATCCAATACAACGCCCACCCAGAAGAATATATAAAGATAAAGGAACCGTTCACTAGCTACTTATCCGTACGAAAATCCCTATCGATTTTCCTGTTTTTACAAGGAAGTACATTCCATGGCCTTTCCCAACCATTTAAATTTTTCTCTTACAGGTCTAACACTTCTGAAAAACAAATACAACGCCCACCCGGAACAATATATAAAGCTAAACGAACCGTTCACTGGGTACTTATCCGTACGAAAAACCCTATTGATTTACCTGTTTTTACAAGGAAGTAAATGTGAAAAAAATATTTCTACATCCCATGGCCTTTCCCAACCATTTAAATTTTTCTCTTACAGGTATAACACTTCCGAAAAACCAATACAACGCCCACCCGGAAAAATATATAAAGCTAAACGAACCGTTCACTGGGTACTTATCCGTACGAAAAACCCTATTGATTTACCTGTTTTTACAAGGAAGTAAATGTGAAAAAAATATTTCTACATCCCATGGCCTTTCCCAACCATTTAAATTTTTCTCTTACAGGTCTAACACTTCCGAAAAACCAATACAACGCCCACCCCGAACAATATATAAAGCTAAACGAACCGTTCACTGGGTACTTATCCGTACGAAAATACCTATTGATTTACCTGGTTTTAAAAGGAAATAAAATGTGAAAAAAATATTTCTACATCCCATGGCCTTTCACAACCATTTAAATTTTTCTCTTACAGGTCTAACACTTCTGAAAAACCAATACAACGCCCACCCGGAACAATATATAAAGCTAAACGAACCGTTCACTGGGTACTTATCCGTACGAAAAACCCTATTGATTTACCTGTTTTTACAAGGAAGTAAATGTGAAAAAAATATTTCTACATCCCATGGCCTTTTCCAACCATTTAAATTTTTCTCTTACAGGTCTAACACTTTCAAAAAACCAATACAACGCCCACCCGGAACAATATATAAAGCTAAACGAACCGTTCACTGGGTACTTATCCGTACGAAAATCCCTATTGATTTACCTGTTTTTAAAAGGAAATAAAATGTGAAAAAAATATTTCTACATCCCATGGCCTTTCCCAACCATTTAAATTTTTCTCTTACAGGTCTAACACTTCTGAAAAACCAATACAACGCCCACCCGGAACAATATATAAAGCTAAACGAACCGTTCACTGGGTACTTATCCGTACGGAAATCCCTATCGATTTTCCTGTTTTTACAAGGAAGTAAAATGTGAAAAAAATATTTCTACATCCCATGGCCTTTTCCAACCATTTAAATTTTTCTCTTACAGGTCTAACACTTCCGAAAAACCAAAACAACGCCCACCCGGAACAATATATAAAGCTAAACGAACCGTTCACTGGGCACTTATCCGTACGAAAAACCCTATTGATTTACCTGTTTTTACAAGGAAATAAAATGTGAAAAAAATATTTCTACATCCCAAGGCCTTTCCCAACCATTTAAATTTTTCTCTTACAGGTCTAACACTTCCGAAAAACCAATACAACGCCCACCCGGAACAAAATATAAAGCTAAACGAACCGTTCACTGGGTACTTATCCGTACGAAAATCCCTATTGATTTACCTGTTTTTAAAAGGAAATGAAATGTGAAAAAAATATTTCTACATCCCATGGCCTTTCCTAACCATTTAAATTTTTCTCTTACAGGTCTAACACTTCTGAAAAACCAATACAACGTCCACCCGGAACAATATATAAAGCTAAACGAACCGTTCAAGAGGTACTTATCCGTCCGAAAATCCCTATCGATTTTCCTGTTTTTACAAGGAAGTAAAATGTGAAAAAAATATTTCTACATCCCATGGCCTTTCCCAACCTTTTAAATTTTTCTCTTACAGGTCTAACACTTCCAAAAAACCAATACAACGCCCACCCGGAACAATATATAAAGCTAAACGAACCGTTCACTGGGTACTTATCGGTACGAAAAACCCTATTGATTTACCTGTTTTTACAAGGAAGTAAATGTGAAAAAAATATTTCTACATCCCATGGCCTTTCCCAACCATTTAAATTTTTCTCTTACAGGTCTAACACTTCCGAAAATCCAATACAACGCCCACCCAGAAGAATATATAAAGATAAAGGAACCGTTCACTAGCTACTTATCCGTACGAAAATCCCTATCGATTTTCCTGTTTTTACAAGGAAGTACATTCCATGGCCTTTCCCAACCATTTAAATTTTTCTCTTACAGGTCTAACACTTCTGAAAAACAAATACAACGCCCACCCGGAACAATATATAAAGCTAAACGAACCGTTCACTGGGTACTTATCCGTACGAAAAACCCTATTGATTTACCTGTTTTTACAAGGAAGTAAATGTGAAAAAAATATTTCTACATCCCATGGCCTTTCCCAACCATTTAAATTTTTCTCTTACAGGTATAACACTTCCGAAAAACCAATACAACGCCCACCCGGAAAAATATATAAAGCTAAACGAACCGTTCACTGGGTACTTATCCGTACGAAAAACCCTATTGATTTACCTGTTTTTACAAGGAAGTAAATGTGAAAAAAATATTTCTACATCCCATGGCCTTTCCCAACCATTTAAATTTTTCTCTTACAGGTCTAACACTTCCGAAAAACCAATACAACGCCCACCCCGAACAATATATAAAGCTAAACGAACCGTTCACTGGGTACTTATCCGTACGAAAATACCTATTGATTTACCTGGTTTTAAAAGGAAATAAAATGTGAAAAAAATATTTCTACATCCCATGGCCTTTCACAACCATTTAAATTTTTCTCTTACAGGTCTAACACTTCTGAAAAACCAATACAACGCCCACCCGGAACAATATATAAAGCTAAACGAACCGTTCACTGGGTACTTATCCGTACGAAAAACCCTATTGATTTACCTGTTTTTACAAGGAAGTAAATGTGAAAAAAATATTTCTACATCCCATGGCCTTTTCCAACCATTTAAATTTTTCTCTTACAGGTCTAACACTTTCAAAAAACCAATACAACGCCCACCCGGAACAATATATAAAGCTAAACGAACCGTTCACTGGGTACTTATCCGTACGAAAATCCCTATTGATTTACCTGTTTTTAAAAGGAAATAAAATGTGAAAAAAATATTTCTACATCCCATGGCCTTTCCCAACCATTTAAATTTTTCTCTTACAGGTCTAACACTTCTGAAAAACCAATACAACGCCCACCCGGAACAATATATAAAGCTAAACGAACCGTTCACTGGGTACTTATCCGTACGGAAATCCCTATCGATTTTCCTGTTTTTACAAGGAAGTAAAATGTGAAAAAAATATTTCTACATCCCATGGCCTTTTCCAACCATTTAAATTTTTCTCTTACAGGTCTAACACTTCCGAAAAACCAAAACAACGCCCACCCGGAACAATATATAAAGCTAAACGAACCGTTCACTGGGCACTTATCCGTACGAAAAACCCTATTGATTTACCTGTTTTTACAAGGAAATAAAATGTGAAAAAAATATTTCTACATCCCAAGGCCTTTCCCAACCATTTAAATTTTTCTCTTACAGGTCTAACACTTCCGAAAAACCAATACAACGCCCACCCGGAACAATATATAAAGCTAAACGAACCGTTCACTGGGTACTTATCCGTACGAAAATCCCTATTGATTTACCTGTTTTTAAAAGGAAATGAAATGTGAAAAAAATATTTCTACATCCCATGGCCTTTCCTAACCATTTAAATTTTTTTCTTACAGGTCTAACACTTCTGAAAAACCAATACAACGCCCACCCGGAACAATATATAAAGCTAAACGAACCGTTCAAGAGGTACTTATCCGTCCGAAAATCCCTATCGATTTTCCTGTTTTTACAAGGAAGTAAAATGTGAAAAAAATATTTCTACATCCCATGGCCTTTCCCAACCATTTAAATTTTTCTCTTACAGGTCTAACACTTCCAAAAAACCAATACAACGCCCACCCGGAACAATATATAAAGCTAAACGAACCGTTCACTGGGTACTTATCCGTACGAAAATCCCTATTGATTTACCTGGTTTTAAAAGGAAATAAAATGTGAAAAAAATATTTCTACATCCCATGGCCTTTCACAACCATTTAAATTTTTCTCTTAAAGGTCTAACACTTCTGAAAAACCAATACAACGCCCACCCGGAACAATATATAAAGCTAAATGAACCGTTCACTGGATACTTATCCGTACGAAAAACCCTATTGATTTACCTGTTTTTACAAGGAAGTAAATGTGAAAAAAATATTTCTACATCCCATGGCCTTTCCCAAACATTAAAATTTTTCTCTTACAGGTCTAACACTTTCAAAAAACCAATACAACGCCCACCCGGAACAATATATAAAGCTAAACGAACCGTTCACTGGGTACTTATCCGTACGAAAAACCCTATTGATTTACCTGTTTTTACAAGGAAGTAAATGTGAAAAAAATATTTCTACATCCCATGGCCTTTCCCAACCATTTAAATTTTTCTCTTACAGGTCTAACACTTTGAAAAAACCAATACAACGCCCACCCGGAACAATATATAATCTAAACGAACCGTTCACTGGGTACTTATCCGTACGAAAAACCCTATTGATTTACCTGTTTTTACAAGGAAATAAAATGTGAAAAAAATATTTCTACATCCCATGGCCTTTCCCAACCATTTAAATTTTTCTCTTACAGGTCTAACGCTTCCGAAAAACCAATACAACGCCCACCCGGAACAATATATAAAGCTAAACGAACCGTTCACTGGGTACTTATCCGTACGAAAAACCCTATTGATTTACCTGTTTTTACAAGGAAGTAAATGTGAAAAAAATATTTCTACATCCCATGGCCTTTCCCAACCATTTAAATTTTTCTCTTACAGGTCTAACACTTCCGAAAAACCAATACAACGCCCACCCCGAACAATATATAAAGATAAACGAACCGTTCACTAGGTACTTATCCGTCCGAAAATCCCTATCGATTTTCCTGTTTTTACAAGGAAGTAAAATGTGAAAAAAATATTTCTACATCCCATGGCCTTTCCCAACCTTTTAAATTTTTCTCTTACAGGTCTAACACTTCCAAAAAACCAATACAACGCCCACCCGGAACAATATATAAAGCTAAACGAACCGTTCACTGGGTACTTATCCGTACGAAAATACCTATTGATTTACCTGGTTTTAAAAGGAAATAAAATGTGAAAAAAATATTTCTACATCCCATGGCCTTTCACAACCATTTAAATTTTTCTCTTACAGGTCTAACACTTCTGAAAAACCAATACAACGCCCACCCGGAACAATATATAAAGCTAAACGAACCGTTCACTGGGTACTTATCCGTACGAAAAACCCTATTGATTTACCTGTTTTTACAAGGAAGTAAATGTGAAAAAAATATTTCTACATCCCATGGCCTTTCCCAACCATTTAAATTTTTCTCTTACAGGTCTAACACTTTCAAAAAACCAATACAACGCCCACCCGGAACAATATATAAAGCTAAACGAACCGTTCACTGGGCACTTATCCGTACGAAAAACCCTATTGATTTACCTGTTTTTACAAGGAAATAAAATGTGAAAAAAATATTTCTACATCCCAAGGCCTTTCCCAACCATTTAAATTTTTCTCTTACAGGTCTAACACTTCCGAAAAACCAATACAACGCCCACCCGGAACAAAATATAAAGCTAAACGAACCGTTCACTGGGTACTTATCCGTACGAAAATCCCTATTGATTTACCTGTTTTTAAAAGGAAATGAAATGTGAAAAAAATATTTCTACATCCCATGGCCTTTCCTAACCATTTAAATTTTTCTCTTACAGGTCTAACACTTCTGAAAAACCAATACAACGTCCACCCGGAACAATATATAAAGCTAAACGAACCGTTCAAGAGGTACTTATCCGTCCGAAAATCCCTATCGATTTTCCTGTTTTTACAAGGAAGTAAAATGTGAAAAAAATATTTCTACATCCCATGGCCTTTCCCAACCTTTTAAATTTTTCTCTTACAGGTCTAACACTTCCAAAAAACCAATACAACGCCCACCCGGAACAATATATAAAGCTAAACGAACCGTTCACTGGGTACTTATCGGTACGAAAAACCCTATTGATTTACCTGTTTTTACAAGGAAGTAAATGTGAAAAAAATATTTCTACATCCCATGGCCTTTCCCAACCATTTAAATTTTTCTCTTACAGGTCTAACACTTCCGAAAATCCAATACAACGCCCACCCAGAAGAATATATAAAGATAAAGGAACCGTTCACTAGCTACTTATCCGTACGAAAATCCCTATCGATTTTCCTGTTTTTACAAGGAAGTACATTCCATGGCCTTTCCCAACCATTTAAATTTTTCTCTTACAGGTCTAACACTTCTGAAAAACAAATACAACGCCCACCCGGAACAATATATAAAGCTAAACGAACCGTTCACTGGGTACTTATCCGTACGAAAAACCCTATTGATTTACCTGTTTTTACAAGGAAGTAAATGTGAAAAAAATATTTCTACATCCCATGGCCTTTCCCAACCATTTAAATTTTTCTCTTACAGGTATAACACTTCCGAAAAACCAATACAACGCCCACCCGGAAAAATATATAAAGCTAAACGAACCGTTCACTGGGTACTTATCCGTACGAAAAACCCTATTGATTTACCTGTTTTTACAAGGAAGTAAATGTGAAAAAAATATTTCTACATCCCATGGCCTTTCCCAACCATTTAAATTTTTCTCTTACAGGTCTAACACTTCCGAAAAACCAATACAACGCCCACCCCGAACAATATATAAAGCTAAACGAACCGTTCACTGGGTACTTATCCGTACGAAAATACCTATTGATTTACCTGGTTTTCAAAGGAAATAAAATGTGAAAAAAATATTTCTACATCCCATGGCCTTTCACAACCATTTAAATTTTTCTCTTACAGGTCTAACACTTCTGAAAAACCAATACAACGCCCACCCGGAACAATATATAAAGCTAAACGAACCGTTCACTGGGTACTTATCCGTACGAAAAACCCTATTGATTTACCTGTTTTTACAAGGAAGTAAATGTGAAAAAAATATTTCTACATCCCATGGCCTTTTCCAACCATTTAAATTTTTCTCTTACAGGTCTAACACTTTCAAAAAACCAATACAACGCCCACCCGGAACAATATATAAAGCTAAACGAACCGTTCACTGGGTACTTATCCGTACGAAAATCCCTATTGATTTACCTGTTTTTAAAAGGAAATAAAATGTGAAAAAAATATTTCTACATCCCATGGCCTTTCCCAACCATTTAAATTTTTCTCTTACAGGTCTAACACTTCTGAAAAACCAATACAACGCCCACCCGGAACAATATATAAAGCTAAACGAACCGTTCACTGGGTACTTATCCGTACGGAAATCCCTATCGATTTTCCTGTTTTTACAAGGAAGTAAAATGTGAAAAAAATATTTCTACATCCCATGGCCTTTTCCAACCATTTAAATTTTTCTCTTACAGGTCTAACACTTCCGAAAAACCAAAACAACGCCCACCCGGAACAATATATAAAGCTAAACGAACCGTTCACTGGGCACTTATCCGTACGAAAAACCCTATTGATTTACCTGTTTTTACAAGGAAATAAAATGTGAAAAAAATATTTCTACATCCCAAGGCCTTTCCCAACCATTTAAATTTTTCTCTTACAGGTCTAACACTTCCGAAAAACCAATACAACGCCCACCCGGAACAATATATAAAGCTAAACGAACCGTTCACTGGGTACTTATCCGTACGAAAATCCCTATTGATTTACCTGTTTTTAAAAGGAAATGAAATGTGAAAAAAATATTTCTACATCCCATGGCCTTTCCTAACCATTTAAATTTTTTTCTTACAGGTCTAACACTTCTGAAAAACCAATACAACGCCCACCCGGAACAATATATAAAGCTAAACGAACCGTTCAAGAGGTACTTATCCGTCCGAAAATCCCTATCGATTTTCCTGTTTTTACAAGGAAGTAAAATGTGAAAAAAATATTTCTACATCCCATGGCCTTTCCCAACCATTTAAATTTTTCTCTTACAGGTCTAACACTTCCAAAAAACCAATACAACGCCCACCCGGAACAATATATAAAGCTAAACGAACCGTTCACTGGGTACTTATCCGTACGAAAATCCCTATTGATTTACCTGGTTTTAAAAGGAAATAAAATGTGAAAAAAATATTTCTACATCCCATGGCCTTTCACAACCATTTAAATTTTTCTCTTAAAGGTCTAACACTTCTGAAAAACCAATACAACGCCCACCCGGAACAATATATAAAGCTAAATGAACCGTTCACTGGATACTTATCCGTACGAAAAACCCTATTGATTTACCTGTTTTTACAAGGAAGTAAATGTGAAAAAAATATTTCTACATCCCATGGCCTTTCCCAAACATTAAAATTTTTCTCTTACAGGTCTAACACTTTCAAAAAACCAATACAACGCCCACCCGGAACAATATATAAAGCTAAACGAACCGTTCACTGGGTACTTATCCGTACGAAAATCCGTATTGATTTACCTGTTTTTAAAAGGAAATAAAATATGAAAAAAATATTTCTACATCCCATGGCCTTTCCCAACCATTTAAATTTTTCTCTTACAGGTCTAACACTTTCAAAAAACCAATACAACGCCCACCCGGAACAATATATAAAGCTAAACGAACCGTTCACTGGGTACTTATCCGTACGAAAATCCCTATCGATTTACCAGTTTTTAAAAGGAAGTAAAATGTGAAAAAAATATTTCTACATCCCATGGCCTTTCCCAACCATTTAAATTTTTCTCTTACAGGTCTAACACTTCCGAAAAACCAATACAACGCCCACCCGGAACAATATATAAAGCTAAACGAACCGTTCACTGGTCACTTATCCGTACGAAAAACCCTATTGATTTACCTGTTTTTACAAGAAAATAAAATGTGAAAAAAATATTTCTACATCCCATGGCCTTTCCCAACCATTTAAATTTTTCTCTTACAGGTCTAACGCTTCCGAAAAACCAATACAACGCCCACCCGGAACAATATATAAAGCTAAACGAAACGTTCACTGGGTACATATCCGTACGAAAATCCCTATTGATTTTCCTGTTTTTATAAGGAAGTAAAATGTGAAAAAAATATTTCTACATCCCATGGCCTTTCCCAACCATTTAAATTTTTCTCTTACAGGTCTAACACTTCCAAAAAACCAATACAACGCCCACCCGGAACAATATATAAAGCTAAACGAACCGTTCACTGGGTACTTATCCGTACGAAAATCCCTATTGATTTACCTGTTTTTAAAAGGAAATAAAATGTGAAAAAAATATTTCTACATCCCATGGCCTTTCCCAACCATTTAAATTTTTCTCTTACAGGTCTAACACTTCCGAAAATCCAATACAACGCCCACCCAGAAGAATATATAAAGATAAAGGAAGCGTTCACTAGCTACTTATCCGTACGAAAATCCCTATCGATTTTCCTGTTTTTACAAGGATGTAAAATGTGAAAAAAATATTTCTACATCCCATGGCCTTTCCCAACCATTTAAATTTTTCTCTTACAGGTCTAACACTTCTGAAAAACCAAAACAACGCCCACCCGGAACAATATATAAAGCTAAACGAACCGTTCACTGGGTACTTATCCGTACGAAAATCACTATTGATTTACCTGTATTTAAACGGAAATAAAATGTGAAAAAAATATTTCTATATCCCATGGCCTTTCCCAACCATTTAAATTTTTCTCTTACAGGTCTAACACTTCCGAAAAATCAATACAACGCCCACCCGGAACAATATATAAAGCTAAACGAACCGTTCACTGGGCACTTATCCATACGAAAAACCCTATTGATTTACCTGTTTTTACAAGGAAGTAAATGTGAAAAAAATATTTCTACATCCCATGGCCTTTCCCAACCATTTAAATTTTTCTCTTACAGGTCTAACACTTCCGAAAAACCAATACAACGCCCACCCGGAAGAATATATAAAGATAAACGAACCGTTCACTGGGTACTTATCCGTATGAAAATCCCTATCGATTTTCCTGTTTTTACAAGGAAGTAAAATGTGAAAAAAATATTTCTACATCCCATGGCCTTTCCCAACCATTTAAATTTTTCTCTTACAGGTCTAACACTTCAGAAAAAACAATACAACGCCCACCCGGAACAATGTATAAAGCTAAACAAACCGTTCACTGGGCACTTATCCGTACGAAAAACCCTATTGATTTACCTGTTTTTACAAGGAAGTAAAATGTGAAAAAAATATTTCTACATCCCATGGCCTTTCCCAACCATTTAAATTTTTTTCTTACAGGTCTAACGCTTACGAAAAACCAATACAACGGCCACCCGGAACAATATATAAAGCTAAACGAACCGTTCGCTGGGTACATATCCGGACGAAAATCCCTATTGATTTTCCTGTTTTTACAAGGAAATAAAATGTGAAAAAAATATTTCTACATCCCATGGCCTTTCCCAACCATTTAAATTTTTCTCTTACAGGTCTAACACTTCCGAAAATCCAATACAACGCCCACCCCGAACAATATATAAAGATAAACGAACCGTTCACTAGGTACTTATCCGTCCGAAAATCCCTATCGATTATCCTGTTTTTACAAGGAAGTAAAATGTGAAAAAAATATTTCTACATCCCATGGCCTTTCCCAACCATTTAAATTTTTCTCTTACAGGTCTAACACTTCCGAAAAACCAATACAACGCCCACCCGGAACAATATATAAAGCTAAACGAACCGTTCACTGGGTACTTATCCGTACGAAAAACCCTATTGATTTACCTGTTTTTACAAGGAAGTAAATGTGAAAAAAATATTTCTACATCCCATGGCCTTTCCCAACCATTTAAATTTTTCTCTTACAGGTCTAACACTTCCGAAAATCAAATACAACGCCCACCCCGAACAATATATAAAGATAAACGAACCGTTCACTAGGTACTTATCCGGCCTAAAATCCCTATCGCTTTTCCTGTTTTTACAAGGAAGTAAAATGTGAAAAAAATATTTCTACATCCCATGGCCTTTCCCAACCATTTAAATTTTTCTCTTACAGGTCTAACACTTCCAAAAAACCAATACAACGCCCACCCGGAACAATATATAAAGCTAAACGAACCGTTCACTGGGTACTTATCCGTACGAAAAACCCTATTGATTTACCTGTTTTTACAAGGAAGTAAATGTGAAAAAAATATTTCTACATCCCATGGCCTTTCCCAACCATTTAAATTTTTCTCTTACAGGTCTAACACTTCCGAAAATCCAAAACAACGCCCACCCCGAACAATATATAGAGATAAACGAACCGTTCACTAGGTACTTATCCGTCCGAAAATCCCTATCGATTTTCCTGTTTTTACAAGGAAGTAAAATGTGAAAAAAATATTTCTACATCCCATGGCCTTTCCCAACCATTTAAATTTTTCTCTTACAGGTCTAACACTTCCGAAAAACCAAAACAATGCCCACCCGGAACAATATATAAAGCTAAACGAACCGTTCACTGGGCACATATCCGTACGAAAAACCCTATCGATTTACCTGTTTTTACAAGGAAATAAAATGTGAAAAAAATATTTCTACATCCCATGGCCTTTCCCAACCATTTAAATTTTTCTCTTACAGGTCTAACACTTCCGAAAAACCACAACAACGCCCACCCGGAACAATATATAAAGCTAAACGAACGGTTCACTGGGTACTTATCCGTACGAAAATCCCCAATTGATTTTCCTGTTTTTACAAGGAAGTAAAATGTGAAAAAAATATTTCTACATCCCATGGCCTTTCCCAACCATTTAAATTTTTCTCTTACAGGTCTAACACTTCCGAAAAAACAATACAACGCCCACCAGGAACAATATATAAAGCTAAACGAACGGTTCACTGGGTACTTATCCGTACGTAAAACCCTATTGATTTACCTGTTTTTACAAGGAAGTAAATGTGAAAAAAATATTTCTACATCCCATGGCCTTTCCCAACCATTTAAATTTTTCTCTTACAGGTCTAACACTTCCGAAAAACCAATACAACGCCCACCTGGAAGAATATATAAAGATAAACGAACCGTTCACTGGGCACTTATCCGTACGAAAAACCCTATTTATTTACCTGTTTTTACAAGGAAATAAAATGTGAAAAAATATTTGTACATCCCATGGCCTTTCCCAACCATTTAAATTTTTTTCTTACAGGTCTAACGCTTCCGAAAAACCAATACAACGCCCACCCGGAACAATATATAAAGCTAAACGAACCGTTCACAGGGTACATATCCGTACGAAAATCCCTATTGATTTTCCTGTTTTTACAAGGAAGTAAAATGTGAAAAAAATATTTCTACATCCCATGGCCTTTCCCAACCATTTAAATTTTTCTCTTACAGGTCTAACACTTCCGAAAAACCAATACAACGCCCACCCGGAACAATATATAAAGCTAAACGAACCGTTCACTGGGCACTTTTCCGTACGAAAAACCCTATTGATTTACCTGTTTTTACAAGGAAATAAAATGTGAAAAAAATATTTCTACATCCCATGGCCTTTCCCAACCATTTAAATTTTTCTCTTACAGGTCTAACGCTTCCGAAAAACCAATACAACGCCCACCCGGAACAATATATAAAGCTAAACGAAACGTTCACTGGGTACATATCCGTACGAAAATCCCTATTGATTTTCCTGTTTTTATAAGGAAGTAAAATGTGAAAAAAATATTTCTACATCCCATGGCCTTTCCCAACCATTTAAATTTTTCTCTTACAGGTCTAACACTTGCAAAAAACCAATACAACGCCTACCCGGAACAATATATAAAGCTAAACGAACCGTTCACTGGGTACTTATCCGTACGAAAAACCCTATTGATTTACCTGTTTTTACAAGGAAGTAAATGTGAAAAAAATATTTCTACATCCCATGGCCTTTCCCAACCATTTAAATTTTTCTCTTACAGGTCTAACACTTTCAAAAAAGCAATACAACGCCTACCCGGAACAATATATAAAGCTAAACGAACCGTTCACTGGGTACATATCCGTACGAAAATCCCTATTGATTTTCCTGTTTTTACAAGGAAGTAAAATGTGAAAAAAATATTTCTACATCCATGGCCTTTCCCAACCATTTAAATTTTTCTCTTACAGGTCTAACACTTCCGAAAAACCAATACAACACCCACCCGGAACAATATATAAAGCTAAACGAACCGTTCACTGGGCACTTATCCGTACAAAAAACCCTATTGATTTAACTGTTTTTACGAGGAAATAAAATGTGAAAAAAATATTTCTACATCCCATGGCCTTTCCCAACCATTTAAATTTTTCTCTTACAGGTCTAACGCTTCCGAAAAACCAATACAACGCCCACCCGGAACAATATATAAAGCTAAACGATTCGTTCACTGGGTAGTATATCCGTACGAAAATCCCTATTGATTTTCCTGTTTTTATAAGGAAGTAAAATGTGAAAAAAATATTTCTACATCCCATGGCCTTTCCCAACCATTTAAATTTTTCTCTTACAGGTCTAACACTTCCAAAAAACCAATACAACGCCCACCCGGAACAATATATAAAGCTAAACGAACCGTTCACTGGGTACTTATCCGTACGAAAATCCCTATTGATTTACCTGTTTTTACAAGGAAGTAAATGTGAAAAAAATATTTCTACATCCCATGGCCTTTCCCAACCATTTAAATTTTTCTCTTACAGGTCTAACACTTCCGAAAATCAAATACAACGCCCACCCCGAACAATATATAAAGATAAACGAACCGTTCACTAGGTACTTATCCGTCCGAAAATCCCTATCGATTTTCCTGTTTTTACAAGGAAGTAAAATGTGAAAAAAATATTTCTACATCCCATGGCCTTTCCCAACCATTTAAATTTTTCTCTTACAGGTCTAACACTTCCAAAAAACCAATACAACGCCCACCCGGAACAATATATAAAGCTAAACGAACCGTTCACTGGGTACTTATCCGTACGAAAAACCCTATTGATTTACCTGTTTTTACAAGGAAGTAAATGTGAAAAAAATATTTCTACATCCCATGGCCTTTCCCAACCATTTAAATTTTTCTCTTACAGGTCTAACACTTCCGAAAATCCAAAACAACGCCCACCCCGAACAATATATAGAGATAAACGAACCGTTCATTAGGTACTTATCCGTCCGAAAATCCCTATCGATTTTCCTGTTTTTACAAGGAAGTAAAATGTGAAAAAAATATTTCTACATCCCATGGCCTTTCCCAACCATTTAAATTTTTCTCTTACAGGTCTAACACTTCCGAAAAACCAAAACAATGCCCACCCGGAACAATATATAAAGCTAAACGAACCGTTCACTGGGCACTTATCCGTACGAAAAACCCTATCGATTTACCTGTTTTTACAAGGAAATAAAATGTGAAAAAAATATTTCTACATTCCATGGCCTTTCCCAACCATTTAAATTTTTCTTTTACAGGTCTAACACTTCCGAAAAACCACAACAACGCCCACCCGGAACAATATATAAAGCTAAACGAACGGTTCACTGGGTACTTATCCGTACGAAAATCCCCAATTGATTTTCCTGTTTTTACAAGGAAGTAAAATGTGAAAAAAATATTTCTACATCCCATGGCCTTTCCCAACCATTTAAATTTTTCTCTTACAGGTCTAACACTTCCGAAAATCCAAAACAACGCCCACCCCGAACAATATATAGAGATAAACGAACCGTTCACTAGGTACTTATCCGTCCGAAAATCCCTATCGATTTTCCTGTTTTTACAAGGAAGTAAAATGTGAAAAAAATATTTCTACATCCCATGGCCTTTCCCAACCATTTAAATTTTTCTCTTACAGGTCTAACACTTCCGAAAAACCAAAACAATGCCCACCCGGAACAATATATAAAGCTAAACGAACCGTTCACTGGGCACTTATCCGTACGAAAAACACTATCGATTTACCTGTTTTTACAAGGAAATAAAATGTGAAAAAAATATTTCTACATCCCATGGCCTTTCCCAACCATTTAAATTTTTCTTTTACAGGTCTAACACTTCCGAAAAACCACAACAACGCCCACCCGGAACAATATATAAAGCTAAACGAACGGTTCACTGGGTACTTATCCGTACGAAAATCCCCAATTGATTTTCCTGTTTTTACAAGGAAGTAAAATGTGAAAAAAATATTTCTACATCCCATGGCCTTTCCCAACCATTTAAATTTTTCTCTTACAGGTCTAACACTTCCGAAAAAACAATACAACGCCCACCCGGAACAATATATAAAGCTAAACGAACGGTTCACTGGGTACTTATCCGTACGAAAAACCCTATTGATTTACCTGTTTTTACAAGGAAGTAAATGTGAAAAAATATTTCTACATCCCATGGCCTTTCCCAACCATTTAAATTTTTCTCTTACAGGTCTAACACTTCCGAAAAACCAATACAACGCCCACCTGGAAGAATATATAAAGATAAACGAACCGTTCACTGGACACTTATCCGTACGAAAAACCCTATTTATTTACCTGTTTTTACAAGGAAATAAAATGTGAAAAAATATTTGTACATCCCATGGCCTTTCCCAACCATTTAAATTTTTTTCTTACAGGTCTAACGCTTCCGATAAACCAATACAACGCCCACCCGGAACAATATATAAAGCTAAACGAACCGTTCACTGGGTACATATCCGTACGAAAATCCCTATTGATTTTCCTGTTTTTACAAGGAAGTAAAATGTGAAAAAATATTTCTACATCCCATGACCTTTCCCAACCATTTAAATTTTTTTCTTACAGGTCTAACGCTTCCGAAAAACCAATACAACGCCCACCCGGAACAATATATAAAGCTAAACGAACCGTTCACTGGGTACATATCCGTACGAAAATCCCTATTGATTTTCCTGTTTTTACAAGGAAGTAAAATGTGAAAAAATATTTCTACATCCCATGGCCTTTCCCAACCATTTAAATTTTTCTCTTACAGGTCTAACACTTCCGAAAAACCAATACAACGCCCACCCGGAACAATATATAAAGCTAAACGAACCGTTCACTGGGTACTTATCCGTACGAAAATCCCTATTGATTTACCTGTTTTTAAAAGGAAATGAAATGTGAAAAAAATATTTCTACATCCCATGGCCTTTCCCAACCATTTAAATTTTTCTCTTACAGGTCTAACACTTCCAAAAAACCAATACAACGCCCACCCGGAACAATATATAAAGCTAAACGAACCGTTCACTGGGTACTTATCCGTACGAAAAACCCTATTGATTTACCTGTTTTTACAAGGAAGTAAATGTGAAAAAAATATTTCTACATCCCATGGCCTTTCCCAACCATTTAAATTTTTCTCTTACAGGTCTAACACTTCCGAAAATCCAAAACAACGCCCACCCCGAACAATATATAGAGATAAACGAACCGTTCATTAGGTACTTATCCGTCCGAAAATCCCTATCGATTTTCCTGTTTTTACAAGGAAGTAAAATGTGAAAAAAATATTTCTACATCCCATGGCCTTTCCCAACCATTTAAATTTTTCTCTTACAGGTCTAACACTTCCGAAAAACCAAAACAATGCCCACCCGGAACAATATATAAAGCTAAACGAACCGTTCACTGGGCACTTATCCGTACGAAAAACCCTATCGATTTACCTGTTTTTACAAGGAAATAAAATGTGAAAAAAATATTTCTACATTCCATGGCCTTTCCCAACCATTTAAATTTTTCTTTTACAGGTCTAACACTTCCGAAAAACCACAACAACGCCCACCCGGAACAATATATAAAGCTAAACGAACGGTTCACTGGGTACTTATCCGTACGAAAATCCCCAATTGATTTTCCTGTTTTTACAAGGAAGTAAAATGTGAAAAAAATATTTCTACATCCCATGGCCTTTCCCAACCATTTAAATTTTTCTCTTACAGGTCTAACACTTCCGAAAATCCAAAACAACGCCCACCCCGAACAATATATAGAGATAAACGAACCGTTCACTAGGTACTTATCCGTCCGAAAATCCCTATCGATTTTCCTGTTTTTACAAGGAAGTAAAATGTGAAAAAAATATTTCTACATCCCATGGCCTTTCCCAACCATTTAAATTTTTCTCTTACAGGTCTAACACTTCCGAAAAACCAAAACAATGCCCACCCGGAACAATATATAAAGCTAAACGAACCGTTCACTGGGCACTTATCCGTACGAAAAACACTATCGATTTACCTGTTTTTACAAGGAAATAAAATGTGAAAAAAATATTTCTACATCCCATGGCCTTTCCCAACCATTTAAATTTTTCTTTTACAGGTCTAACACTTCCGAAAAACCACAACAACGCCCACCCGGAACAATATATAAAGCTAAACGAACGGTTCACTGGGTACTTATCCGTACGAAAATCCCCAATTGATTTTCCTGTTTTTACAAGGAAGTAAAATGTGAAAAAAATATTTCTACATCCCATGGCCTTTCCCAACCATTTAAATTTTTCTCTTACAGGTCTAACACTTCCGAAAAAACAATACAACGCCCACCCGGAACAATATATAAAGCTAAACGAACGGTTCACTGGGTACTTATCCGTACGAAAAACCCTATTGATTTACCTGTTTTTACAAGGAAGTAAATGTGAAAAAATATTTCTACATCCCATGGCCTTTCCCAACCATTTAAATTTTTCTCTTACAGGTCTAACACTTCCGAAAAACCAATACAACGCCCACCTGGAAGAATATATAAAGATAAACGAACCGTTCACTGGACACTTATCCGTACGAAAAACCCTATTTATTTACCTGTTTTTACAAGGAAATAAAATGTGAAAAAATATTTGTACATCCCATGGCCTTTCCCAACCATTTAAATTTTTTTCTTACAGGTCTAACGCTTCCGATAAACCAATACAACGCCCACCCGGAACAATATATAAAGCTAAACGAACCGTTCACTGGGTACATATCCGTACGAAAATCCCTATTGATTTTCCTGTTTTTACAAGGAAGTAAAATGTGAAAAAATATTTCTACATCCCATGACCTTTCCCAACCATTTAAATTTTTTTCTTACAGGTCTAACGCTTCCGAAAAACCAATACAACGCCCACCCGGAACAATATATAAAGCTAAACGAACCGTTCACTGGGTACATATCCGTACGAAAATCCCTATTGATTTTCCTGTTTTTACAAGGAAGTAAAATGTGAAAAAATATTTCTACATCCCATGGCCTTTCCCAACCATTTAAATTTTTCTCTTACAGGTCTAACACTTCCGAAAAACCAATACAACGCCCACCCGGAACAATATATAAAGCTAAACGAACCGTTCACTGGGTACTTATCCGTACGAAAATCCCTATTGATTTACCTGTTTTTAAAAGGAAATGAAATGTGAAAAAAATATTTCTACATCCCATGGCCTTTCCCAACCATTTAAATTTTTCTCTTACAGGTCTAACACTTCTGAAAAACCAATACAACGCCCACCCGGAACAATATATAAAGCTAAACGAACCGTTCACTGGGCACTTATCCGTACGAAAAACCCTATTGTTTTACCTGTTTTTACAAGGAAATAAAATGTGAAAAAAATATTTCTACATCCCATGGCCTTTCCCAACCATTTAAATTTTTTTCTTACAGGTGTAACGCTTCCGATAAACCAATACAACGCCCACCCGGAACAATATATAAAGCTAAACGAACCGTTCACTGGGTACATATCCGTACGAAAATCCCTATTGATTTTCCTGTTTTTACAAGGAAGTAAAATGTGAAAAAATATTTCTACATCCCATGACCTTTCCCAACCATTTAAATTTTTTTCTTACAGGTCTAACGCTTCCGAAAAACCAATACAACGCCCACCCGGAACAATATATAAAGCTAAACGAACCGTTCACTGGGTACATATCCGTACGAAAATCCCTATTGATTTTCCTGTTTTTACAAGGAAGTAAAATGTGAAAAAATATTTCTACATCCCATGGCCTTTCCCAACCATTTAAATTTTTCTCTTACAGGTCTAACACTTCCGAAAAACCAATACAACGCCCACCCGGAACAATATATAAAGCTAAACGAACCGTTCACTGGGTACTTATCCGTACGAAAATCCCTATTGATTTACCTGTTTTTAAAAGGAAATGAAATGTGAAAAAAATATTTCTACATCCCATGGCCTTTCCCAACCATTTAAATTTTTCTCTTACAGGTCTAACACTTCCAAAAAACCAATACAACGCCCACCCGGAACAATATATAAAGCTAAACGAACCGTTCACTGGGTACTTATCCGTACGAAAAACCCTATTGATTTACCTGTTTTTACAAGGAAGTAAATGTGAAAAAAATATTTCTACATCCCATGGCCTTTCCCAACCATTTAAATTTTTCTCTTACAGGTCTAACACTTCCGAAAATCCAAAACAACGCCCACCCCGAACAATATATAGAGATAAACGAACCGTTCATTAGGTACTTATCCGTCCGAAAATCCCTATCGATTTTCCTGTTTTTACAAGGAAGTAAAATGTGAAAAAAATATTTCTACATCCCATGGCCTTTCCCAACCATTTAAATTTTTCTCTTACAGGTCTAACACTTCCGAAAAACCAAAACAATGCCCACCCGGAACAATATATAAAGCTAAACGAACCGTTCACTGGGCACTTATCCGTACGAAAAACCCTATCGATTTACCTGTTTTTACAAGGAAATAAAATGTGAAAAAAATATTTCTACATTCCATGGCCTTTCCCAACCATTTAAATTTTTCTTTTACAGGTCTAACACTTCCGAAAAACCACAACAACGCCCACCCGGAACAATATATAAAGCTAAACGAACGGTTCACTGGGTACTTATCCGTACGAAAATCCCCAATTGATTTTCCTGTTTTTACAAGGAAGTAAAATGTGAAAAAAATATTTCTACATCCCATGGCCTTTCCCAACCATTTAAATTTTTCTCTTACAGGTCTAACACTTCCGAAAAAACAATACAACGCCCACCCGGAACAATATATAAAGCTAAACGAACGGTTCACTGGGTACTTATCCGTACGAAAAACCCTATTGATTTACCTGTTTTTACAAGGAAGTAAATGTGAAAAAATATTTCTACATCCCATGGCCTTTCCCAACCATTTAAATTTTTCTCTTACAGGTCTAACACTTCCGAAAAACCAATACAACGCCCACCTGGAAGAATATATAAAGATAAACGAACCGTTCACTGGACACTTATCCGTACGAAAAACCCTATTTATTTACCTGTTTTTACAAGGAAATAAAATGTGAAAAAATATTTGTACATCCCATGGCCTTTCCCAACCATTTAAATTTTTTTCTTACAGGTCTAACGCTTCCGATAAACCAATACAACGCCCACCCGGAACAATATATAAAGCTAAACGAACCGTTCACTGGGTACATATCCGTACGAAAATCCCTATTGATTTTCCTGTTTTTACAAGGAAGTAAAATGTGAAAAAATATTTCTACATCCCATGACCTTTCCCAACCATTTAAATTTTTTTCTTACAGGTCTAACGCTTCCGAAAAACCAATACAACGCCCACCCGGAACAATATATAAAGCTAAACGAACCGTTCACTGGGTACATATCCGTACGAAAATCCCTATTGATTTTCCTGTTTTTACAAGGAAGTAAAATGTGAAAAAATATTTCTACATCCCATGGCCTTTCCCAACCATTTAAATTTTTCTCTTACAGGTCTAACACTTCCGAAAAACCAATACAACGCCCACCCGGAACAATATATAAAGCTAAACGAACCGTTCACTGGGTACTTATCCGTACGAAAATCCCTATTGATTTACCTGTTTTTAAAAGGAAATGAAATGTGAAAAAAATATTTCTACATCCCATGGCCTTTCCCAACCATTTAAATTTTTCTCTTACAGGTCTAACACTTCTGAAAAACCAATACAACGCCCACCCGGAACAATATATAAAGCTAAACGAACCGTTCACTGGGCACTTATCCGTACGAAAAACCCTATTGTTTTACCTGTTTTTACAAGGAAATAAAATGTGAAAAAAATATTTCTACATCCCATGGCCTTTCCCAACCATTTAAATTTTTTTCTTACAGGTGTAACGCTTCCGAAAAACCAATACAACGCCCACCCGGAACAATATATAAAGCTAAACGAACCGTTCACTGGGTACATATCCGTACGAAAATCCCTATTGATTTTCCTGTTTTTACAAGGAAGTAAAATGTGAAAAAATATTTCTACATCCCATGGCCTTTACCGAACCATTTAAATTTTTCTCTTACAGGTCTAACACTTTCAAAAAACCAATACAACGCCCACCGGAACAATATATAAAGCTAAACGAACCGTTCACAGGGTACTCATCCGTACGAAAAACCCTATTGATTTACCTGTTTTTACAAGGAAGTAAATGTGAAAAAAATATTTCTACATCCCATGGCCTTTCCCAACCATTTAAATTTTTCTCTTACAGGTCTAACACTTCTGAAAAACCAATACAACGCCCACCCGGAAAAATATATAAAGCTAAACGAACCGTTCACTGGGCACTTATCCGTAAGAAAAACCCTATTGATTTACCTGTTTTTACAAGGAAATAAAATGTGAAAAAAATATTTCTACATCCCATGGCCTTTCCCAACCATTTAAATTTTTCTCTTACAGGTCTAACGCTTCCGAAAAACCAATACAACGCCCACCCGGAGCAATATATAAAGCTAAATGAACCGTTCACTGGGTACATATCCGTACGAAAATCCCTATTGATTTTCCTGTTTTTACAAGGAAGTAAAATGTGAAAAAAATATTTCTACATCCCATGGCCTTTCCCAACGATTTAAATTTTTCTCTTACAGGTCTAACACTTCCGAAAAACCAATACAACGCCCACCCGGAACAAAATATAAAGCTAAACGAACCGTTCACTGGGTACTTATCCGTACGAAAATCCCTATTGATTTACCTGTTTTTAAAAGGAAATAAAATGTGAAAAAATATTTCTACATCCCATGGCCTTTCCCAACCATTTAAATTTTTCTCTTACAGGTCTAACACTTCCGAAAAACCAATACAACGCCCACCCGGAACAATATATAAAGCTAAACGAACCGTTCACTGGGTACTTATCCGTACGAAAAACCCTATTGATTTACCTGTTTTTACAAGGAAGTAAATGTGAAAAAAATATTTCTACTTCCCATGGCCTTTCCCAACCATTTAAATTTTTCTCTTACAGGTCTAACACTTCCGAAAATCCAATACAACGCCCACCCAGAAGAAAATATAAAGATAAAGGAACCGTTCACTGGGTACTTATCCGTACGAAAAACCCTATTGATTTACCTGTTTTTACAAGGAAGTAAATGTGAAATAAATATTTCTACATCCCATGGCCTTTCCCAACCATTTAAATTTTTCTCTTACAGGTCTAACACTTCTGAAAAACCAATACAATGCCCACCCGGAAGAATATATAAAGCTAAACGAACCGTTCACTGGGCACTTATCCGTACGAAAAACCCTATTGATTTACCTGTTTTTACAAGGAAATAAAATGTGAAAAAAATATTTCTACATCCCATGGCCTTTCCCAACCATTTAAATTTTTCTCTTACAGGTCTAACGCTTCCGAAAAAACAATACAACGCCCACCCGGAACAATATATAAAGCTAAATGAACCGTTCACTGGGTACATATCCGTATGAAAATCCCTATTGATTTTCCTGTTTTTACAAGGAAGTAAAATGTGAAAAAAATATTTCTACATCCCATGGCCTTTTCCAACCATTTAAATTTTTCTCTTACAGGTCTAACACTTCCGAAAAACCAATACAACGCCCACCCGGAACAATATATAAAGCTAAATGAACCGTTCACTGGGTACTTATCCGTACGAAAATCCCTATTGATTTTCCTGTTTTTACAAGGAAGTAAAATGTGAAAAAAATATTTCTACATCCCATGGCCTTTCCCAACCATTTAAATTTTTCTCTTACAGGTCTAACACTTCCGAAAAACCAATACAACGCCCACCCGGAACAATATATAAAGCTAAATGAACCGTTCACTGGGTACTTATCCGTACGAAAATCCCTATTGATTTTCCTGTTTTTACAAGGAAATAAAATGTGAAAAAAATATTTCTACATCCCATGGCCTTTCCCAACCGTTTAAATTTTTCTCTTACAGGTCTAACACTTCTGAAAAACCAATACAACGCCCACCCGGAACAATATATAAAGCTAAACGAACCGTTCACTGGGTACTTATCCGTACGAAAAACCCTATTGATTTACCTGTTTTTACAAGGAAGTAAATGTGAAAAAAATATTTCTACATCCCATGGCCTTTCCCAACCATTTAAATTTTTCTCTTACAGGTCTAACACTTCTGAAAAACCATTACAACGCCCACCCGGAACAATATATAAAGCTAAACGAACCGTTCACTGGGTACTTATCCGTACGGAAATCCCTATCGATTTTCCTGTTTTTACAAGGAAGTAAAATGTGAATAACATATTTCTACATCCCATGGCCTTTTCCAACCATTTAAATTTTTCTCTTACAGGTCTAACACTTCCGAAAAACCAAAACAACGCCCACCCGGTACAATATATAAAGCTAAACGAACCGTTCACTGGGCACTTATCCGTACGAAAAACCCTATTGATTTACCTGTTTTTACAAGGAAATAAAATGTGAAAAACATATTTCTACATCCCATGGCCTTTCCCAACCATTTAAATTTTTCTCTTACAGGTCTAACGCTTCCGAAAAACCAATACAACGCCCACCCGGAACAATATATAAAGCTAAATGAACCGTTCACTGGGTACATATCCGTACGAAAATCCCTATTGATTTTCCTGTTTTTACAAGGAAGTAAAATGTGAAAAAAATATTTCTACATCCCATGGCCTTTTCCAACCATTTAAATTTTTCTCTTACAGGTCTAACACTTCCGAAAAACCAATACAACGCCCACCCGGAACAATATATAAAGCTAAATGAACCGTTCACTGGGTACTTATCCGTATGAAAATCCCTATCGATTTTCCTGTTTTTACAAGGAAGTAAAATGTGAAAATGCAGAGAATGAGGTGGATGGATGGAGTCACTGAAGCAGTAGGTGCAAACTTAGATGGACTCCGGGGAATGGTGGAGGACAGGAGGGCCTGGAGGATCATTGTCCATGGGGTCGCGATGGGTCGGACACGACTTCGCACATAACAACAACAAAAATGTGAAAAAAATATTTCTACATCCCATGGCCTTTCCCAACCATTTTAATTTTTCTCTTACAGGTCTAACACTTCCGAAAAAACAATACAACGCCCACCCGGAACAATGTATAAAGCTAAACAAACCGTTCACTGGGCACTTATCCGTACGAAAAACCCTATTGTTTTACCTGTTTTTACAAGGAAATAAAATGTGAAAAAAATATTTCTACATCCCATGACCTTTCCCAACCATTTAAATTTTTTTCTTACAGGTCTAACGCTTCCGAAAAACCAATACAACGCCCACCCGGAACAATATATAAAGCTAAACGAACCGTTCACTGTGTACATATCCGTACGAAAATCCCTATTGATTTTCCTGTTTTTACAAGGAAGTAAAATGTGAAAAAATATTTCTACATCCCATGACCTTTCCCAACCATTTAAATTTTTTTCTTACAGGTCTAACGCTTCCGAAAAACCAATACAACGCCCACCCGGAACAATATATAAAGCTAAACGAACCGTTCACTGGGTACATATCCGTACGAAAATCCCTATTGATTTTCCTGTTTTTACAAGGAAGTAAAATGTGAAAAAATATTTCTACATCCCATGGCCTTTCCCAACCATTTAAATTTTTCTCTTACAGGTCTAACACTTCCGAAAAACCAATACAACGCCCACCCCGAACAATATATAAAGATAAACGAACCGTTCACTAGGTACTTATCCGTCCGAAAATCCCTATCGATTTTCCTGTTTTTACAAGGAAGTAAAATGTGAAAAAAATATTTCTACATCCCATGGCCTTTCCCAACCTTTAAAATTTTTCTCTTACAGGTCTAACACTTCCAAAAAACCAATACAACGCCCACCCGGAACAATATATAAAGCTAAACGAACCGTTCACTGGGTACTTATCCGTACGAAAATCCCTATTGATTTACCTGTTTTTAAAAGGAAATAAAATGTGAAAAAAATATTTCTACATCCCATGGCCTTTCCCAACCATTTAAATTTTTCTCTTACAGGTCTAACACTTCTGAAAAACCAATACAACGCCCACCCGGAACAATATATAAAGCTAAACGAACCGTTCACTGGGTACTTATCCGTATGAAAAACCCTATTGATTTACCTGTTTTTACAAGGAAGTAAATGTGAAAAAAATATTTCTACATCCCATGGCCTTTCCCAACCATTTAAATTTTTCTCTTACAGGTCTAACACTTCTGAAAAACCATTACAACGCCCACCCGGAACAATATATAAAGCTAAACGAACCGTTCACTGGGTACTTATCCGTACGGAAATCCCTATCGATTTTCCTGTTTTTACAAGGAAGTAAAATGTGAAAAACATATTTCTACATCCCATGGCCTTTTCCAACCATTTAAATTTTTCTCTTACAGGTCTAACACTTCCGAAAAACCAAAACAACGCCCACCCGGAACAATATATAAAGCTAAACGAACCGTTCACTGGGCACTTATCCGTACGAAAAACCCTATTGATTTACCTGTTTTTACAAGGAAATAAAATGTGAAAAAATATTTCTACATCCCATGGCCTTTCCCAACCATTAAAATTTTTCTCTTACAGGTCTAACGCTTCCGAAAAACCAATACAACGCCCACCCGGAACAATATATAAAGCTAAATGAACCGTTCACTGGGTACATATCCGTACGAAAATCCCTATTGATTTTCCTGTTTTTACAAGAAAGTAAAATGTGAAAAAAATATTTCTACATCCCATGGCCTTTTCCAACCATTTAAATTTTTCTCTTACAGGTCTAACACTTCCGAAAAACCAATACAACGCCCACCCGGAACAATATATAAAGCTAAACGAACCGTTCACTGGGTACTTATCCGTACGAAAATCCCTATTGATTTACCTGTTTTTAAAAGGAAATGAAATGTGAAATAAATATTTCTACATCCCATGGCCTTTCCCAACCATTTAAATTTTTCTCTTACAGGTCTAACACTTCTGAAAAACCAATACAACGCCCACCCGGAACAATATATAAAGCTAAACGAACCGTTCACTGGGTACTTATCCGTACGAAAAACCCTATTGATTTACCTGTTTTTACAAGGAAGTAAATGTGAAAAAAATATTTCTACATCCCATGGCCTTTCCCAACCATTTAAATTTTTCTCTTACAGGTCTAACACTTCCGAAAAACCAATACAACGCCCACCCGGAACAATATATAAAGCTAAACGAACCGTTCACTGGGTACTTATCCGTACGAAAAACCCTATTGATTTACCTGTTTTTACAAGGAAGTAAATGTGAAAAAAATATTTCTACATCCCATGGCCTTTCCCAACCATTTAAATTTTTCTCTTACAGGTCTAACACTTCCGAAAAACCAATACAACGCCCACCCCGAACAATATATAAAGATAAACGAACCGTTCAGTAGGTACTTATCTGTCCGAAAATCCCTATCGATTTTCCTGTTTTTACAAGGAAGTAAAATGTGAAAAAAATATTTCTACATCCCATGGCCTTTCCCAACCTTTTAAATTTTTCTCTTACAGGTCTAACACTTCCAAAAAACCAATACAACGCCCACCCGGAACAATATATAAAGCTAAACGAACCGTTCACTGGGTACTTATCCGTACGAAAATCCCTATTGATTTACCTGGTTTTAAAAGGAAATAAAATGTGAAAAAAATATTTCTACATCCCATGGCCTTTCACAACCATTTAAATTTTTCTCTTACAGGTCTAACACTTCTGAAAAACCAATACAACGCCCACCCGGAACAATATATAAAGCTAAACGAACCGTTCACTGGGTACTTATCCGTACGAAAAACCCTATTGATTTACCTGTTTTTACAAGGAAGTAAATGTGAAAAAAATATTTCTACATCCCATGGCCTTTCCCAACCATTTAAATTTTTCTCTTACAGGTCTAACACTTTCAAAAAACCAATACAACGCCCACCCGGAACAATATATAAAGCTAAACGAACCGTTCACTGGGTACTTATCCGTACGAAAATCCCTATTGATTTACCTGTTTTTAAAAGGAAATAAAATGTGAAAAAAATATTTCTACATCCCATGGCCTTTCCCAACCATTTAAATTTTTCTCTTACAGGTCTAACACTTCCGAAAAACCAATACAACGCCCACCTGGAAGAATATATAAAGATAAACGAACCGTTCACTGGGCACTTATCCGTACGAAAAACCCTATTTATTTACCTGTTTTTACAAGGAAATAAAATGTGAAAAAATATTTGTACATCCCATGGCCTTTCCCAACCATTTAAATTTTTTTCTTACAGGTCTAACGCTTCCGAAAAACCAATACAACGCCCACCCGGAACAATATATAAAGCTAAACGAACCGTTCACTGGGTACATATCCGTACGAAAATCCCTATTGATTTTCCTGTTTTTACAAGGAAGTAAAATGTGAAAAAAATATTTCTACATCCCATGGCCTTTCCCAACCATTTAAATTTTTCTCTTACAGGTCTAACACTTCCGAAAAACCAATACAACGCCCACCCGGAACAATATATAAAGCTAAACGAACCGTTCACTGGGCACTTTTCCGTACGAAAAACCCTATTGATTTACCTGTTTTTACAAGGAAATAAAATGTGAAAAAAATATTTCTACATCCCATGGCCTTTCCCAACCATTTAAATTTTTCTCTTACAGGTCTAACGCTTCCGAAAAACCAATACAACGCCCACCCGGAACAATATATAAAGCTAAACGAAACGTTCACTGGGTACATATCCGTACGAAAATCCCTATTGATTTTCCTGTTTTTATAAGGAAGTAAAATGTGAAAAAAATATTTCTACATCCCATGGCCTTTCCCAACCATTTAAATTTTTCTCTTACAGGTCTAACACTTGCAAAAAACCAATACAACGCCTACCCGGAACAATATATAAAGCTAAACGAACCGTTCACTGGGTACTTATCCGTACGAAAAACCCTATTGATTTACCTGTTTTTACAAGGAAGTAAATGTGAAAAAAATATTTCTACATCCCATGGCCTTTCCCAACCATTTAAATTTTTCTCTTACAGGTCTAACACTTTCAAAAAAGCAATACAACGCCCACCCGGAACAATATATAAAGCTAAACGAACCGTTCACTGGGTACATATCCGTACGAAAATCCCTATTGATTTTCCTGTTTTTACAAGGAAGTAAAATGTGAAAAAAATATTTCTACATCCATGGCCTTTCCCAACCATTTAAATTTTTCTCTTACAGGTCTAACACTTCCGAAAAACCAATACAACACCCACCCGGAACAATATATAAAGCTAAACGAACCGTTCACTGGGCACTTATCCGTACAAAAAACCCTATTGATTTAACTGTTTTTACGAGGAAATAAAATGTGAAAAAAATATTTCTACATCCCATGGCCTTTCCCAACCATTTAAATTTTTCTCTTACAGGTCTAACGCTTCCGAAAAACCAATACAACGCCCACCCGGAACAATATATAAAGCTAAACGAACCGTTCACTGGGTAGTATATCCGTACGAAAATCCCTATTGATTTTCCTGTTTTTATAAGGAAGTAAAATGTGAAAAAAATATTTCTACATCCCATGGCCTTTCCCAACCATTTAAATTTTTCTCTTACAGGTCTAACACTTCCAAAAAACCAATACAACGCCCACCCGGAACAATATATAAAGCTAAACGAACCGTTCACTGGGTACTTATCCGTACGAAAATCCCTATTGATTTACCTGTTTTTACAAGGAAGTAAATGTGAAAAAAATATTTCTACATCCCATGGCCTTTCCCAACCATTTAAATTTTTCTCTTACAGGTCTAACACTTCCGAAAATCAAATACAACGCCCACCCCGAACAATATATAAAGATAAACGAACCGTTCACTAGGTACTTATCCGTCCGAAAATCCCTATCGATTTTCCTGTTTTTACAAGGAAGTAAAATGTGAAAAAAATATTTCTACATCCCATGGCCTTTCCCAACCATTTAAATTTTTCTCTTACAGGTCTAACACTTCCAAAAAACCAATACAACGCCCACCCGGAACAATATATAAAGCTAAACGAACCGTTCACTGGGTACATATCCGTACGAAAATCCCTATTGATTTTCCTGTTTTTATAAGGAAGTAAAATGTGAAAAAAATATTTCTACATCCCATGGCCTTTCCCAACCATTTAAATTTTTCTCTTACAGGTCTAACACTTGCAAAAAACCAATACAACGCCTACCCGGAACAATATATAAAGCTAAACGAACCGTTCACTGGGTACTTATCCGTACGAAAAACCCTATTGATTTACCTGTTTTTACAAGGAAGTAAATGTGAAAAAAATATTTCTACATCCCATGGCCTTTCCCAACCATTTAAATTTTTCTCTTACAGGTCTAACACTTTCAAAAAAGCAATACAACGCCCACCCGGAACAATATATAAAGCTAAACGAACCGTTCACTGGGTACATATCCGTACGAAAATCCCTATTGATTTTCCTGTTTTTACAAGGAAGTAAAATGTGAAAAAAATATTTCTACATCCATGGCCTTTCCCAACCATTTAAATTTTTCTCTTACAGGTCTAACACTTCCGAAAAACCAATACAACACCCACCCGGAACAATATATAAAGCTAAACGAACCGTTCACTGGGCACTTATCCGTACAAAAAACCCTATTGATTTAACTGTTTTTACGAGGAAATAAAATGTGAAAAAAATATTTCTACATCCCATGGCCTTTCCCAACCATTTAAATTTTTCTCTTACAGGTCTAACGCTTCCGAAAAACCAATACAACGCCCACCCGGAACAATATATAAAGCTAAACGAACCGTTCACTGGGTAGTATATCCGTACGAAAATCCCTATTGATTTTCCTGTTTTTATAAGGAAGTAAAATGTGAAAAAAATATTTCTACATCCCATGGCCTTTCCCAACCATTTAAATTTTTCTCTTACAGGTCTAACACTTCCAAAAAACCAATACAACGCCCACCCGGAACAATATATAAAGCTAAACGAACCGTTCACTGGGTACTTATCCGTACGAAAATCCCTATTGATTTACCTGTTTTTACAAGGAAGTAAATGTGAAAAAAATATTTCTACATCCCATGGCCTTTCCCAACCATTTAAATTTTTCTCTTACAGGTCTAACACTTCCGAAAATCAAATACAACGCCCACCCCGAACAATATATAAAGATAAACGAACCGTTCACTAGGTACTTATCCGTCCGAAAATCCCTATCGATTTTCCTGTTTTTACAAGGAAGTAAAATGTGAAAAAAATATTTCTACATCCCATGGCCTTTCCCAACCATTTAAATTTTTCTCTTACAGGTCTAACACTTCCAAAAAACCAATACAACGCCCACCCGGAACAATATATAAAGCTAAACGAACCGTTCACTGGGTACTTATCCGTACGAAAAACCCTATTGATTTACCTGTTTTTACAAGGAAGTAAATGTGAAAAAAATATTTCTACATCCCATGGCCTTTCCCAACCATTTAAATTTTTCTCTTACAGGTCTAACACTTCCGAAAATCCAAAACAACGCCCACCCCGAACAATATATAGAGATAAACGAACCGTTCACTAGGTACTTATCCGTCCGAAAATCCCTATCGATTTTCCTGTTTTTACAAGGAAGTAAAATGTGAAAAAAATATTTCTACATCCCATGGCCTTTCCCAACCATTTAAATTTTTCTCTTACAGGTCTAACACTTCCGAAAAACCAAAACAATGCCCACCCGGAACAATATATAAAGCTAAACGAACCGTTCACTGGGCACTTATCCGTACGAAAAACCCTATTTATTTACCTGTTTTTACAAGGAAATAAAATGTGAAAAAAATATTTCTACATCCCATGGCCTTTCCCAACCATTTAAATTTTTCTTTTACAGGTCTAACACTTCCGAAAAACCACAACAACGCCCACCCGGAACAATATATAAAGCTAAACGAACGGTTCACTGGGTACTTATCCGTACGAAAATCCCCAATTGATTTTCCTGTTTTTACAAGGAAGTAAAATGTGAAAAAAATATTTCTACATCCCATGGCCTTTCCCAACCATTTAAATTTTTCTCTTACAGGTCTAACACTTCCGAAAATCCAAAACAACGCCCACCCCGAACAATATATAGAGATAAACGAACCGTTCACTAGGTACTTATCCGTCCGAAAATCCCTATCGATTTTCCTGTTTTTACAAGGAAGTAAAATGTGAAAAAAATATTTCTACATCCCATGGCCTTTCCCAACCATTTAAATTTTTCTCTTACAGGTCTAACACTTCCGAAAAACCAAAACAATGCCCACCCGGAACAATATATAAAGCTAAACGAACCGTTCACTGGGCACTTATCCGTACGAAAAACCCTATCGATTTACCTGTTTTTACAAGGAAATAAAATGTGAAAAAAATATTTCTACATCCCATGGCCTTTCCCAACCATTTAAATTTTTCTTTTACAGGTCTAACACTTCCGAAAAACCACAACAACGCCCACCCGGAACAATATATAAAGCTAAACGAACGGTTCACTGGGTACTTATCCGTACGAAAATCCCCAATTGATTTTCCTGTTTTTACAAGGAAGTAAAATGTGAAAAAAATATTTCTACATCCCATGGCCTTTCCCAACCATTTAAATTTTTCTCTTACAGGTCTAACACTTCCGAAAAAACAATACAACGCCCACCCGGAACAATATATAAAGCTAAACGAACGGTTCACTGGGTGCTTATCCGTACGAAAAACCCTATTGATTTACCTGTTTTTACAAGGAAGTAAATGTGAAAAAATGTTTCTACATCCCATGGCCTTTCCCAACCATTTAAATTTTTCTCTTACAGGTCTAACACTTCCGAAAAAACAATACAACGCCCACCCGGAACAATATATAAAGCTAAACGAACAGTTCACTGGGTACATATCCGTACGAAAATCCCTATTGATTTTCCTGTTTTTACAAGGAAGTAAAATGTGAAAAAATATTTCTACATCCCATGACCTTTCCCAACCATTTAAATTTTTTTCTTACAGGTCTAACGCTTCCGAAAAACCAATACAACGCCCACCCGGAACAATATATAAAGCTAAACGAACCGTTCACTGGGTACATATCCGTACGAAAATCCCTATTGATTTTCCTTTTTTTACAAGGAAGTAAAATGTGAAAAAATATTTCTACATCCCATGGCCTTTCCCAACCATTTAAATTTTTCTCTTACAGGTCTAACACTTCCGAAAAACCAATACAACGCCCACCCGGAACAATATATAAAGCTAAACGAACCGTTCACTGGGTACTTATCCGTACGAAAATCCCTATTGATTTACCTGTTTTTAAAAGGAAATGAAATGTGAAAAAAATATTTCTACATCCCATGGCCTTTCCCAACCATTTAAATTTTTTTCTTACAGGTGTAACGCTTCCGAAAAACCAATACAACGCCCACCCGGAACAATATATAAAGCTAAACGAACCGTTCACTGGGTACATATCCGTACGAAAATCCCTATTGATTTTCCTGTTTTTACAAGGAAGTAAAATGTGAAAAAATATTTCTACATCCCATGGCCTTTCCCAACCATTTAAATTTTTCTCTTACAGGTCTAACACTTTCAAAAAACCAATACAACGCCCACCGGAACAATATATAAAGCTAAACGAACCGTTCACAGGGTACTCATCCGTACGAAAAACCCTATTGATTTACCTGTTTTTACAAGGAAGTAAATGTGAAAAAAATATTTCTACATCCCATGGCCTTTCCCAACCATTTAAATTTTTCTCTTACAGGTCTAACACTTCTGAAAAACCAATACAACGCCCACCCGGAAAAATATATAAAGCTAAACGAACCGTTCACTGGGCACTTATCCGTACGAAAAACCCTATTGATTTACCTGTTTTTACAAGGAAATAAAATGTGAAAAAAATATTTCTCCAAACCATGGCCTTTCCCAACCATTTAAATTTTTCTCTTACAGGTCTAACACTTCCGAAAAACCAATACAACGCCCACCCGGAACAATATATAAAGCTAAACGAACCGTTCACTGGGCACTTATCCGTACGAAAAACCCTATTGATTTACCTGTTTTTACAAGGAAATAAAATGTGAAAAAAATATTTCTACATCCCATGGCCTTTCCCAACCATTTAAATTTTTCTCTTACAGGTCTAACACTTCCGAAAAACCAATACAACGCCCACCCGGAACAATATATAAAGCTAAACGAGCCGTTCACTGGGCACTTCTCCGTACGAAAAACCCTATCGATTTACCTGTATTTACAAGGAAATAAAATGTGAAAAAAATATTTCTACATCCCATGGCCTTTCCCAACCATTTAAATTTTTCTCTTACAGGTCTAACACTTCCGAAAAACCAAAACAACGCCCACCCGGAACAATATATAAAGCTAAACGAACCGTTCACTGGGCACTTATCCGTACGAAAAACCCTATCGATTTACCTGTTTTAACAAGGAAATAAAATGTGAAAAAAATATTTCTACATCCCATGGCCTTTCCCAACCATTTAAATTTTTCTCTTACAGGTCTAACACTTCCGAAAAACCAAAACAACGCCCACCCGGAACAATATATAAAGCTAAACGAACCGTTCACTGGGCACTTATCCGTACGAAAAACCCTATTGATTTACCTGTTTTTACAAGGAAATAAAATGTGAAAAAAATATTTCTACATCCCATGGCCTTTCCCAACCATTTAAATGTTTCTCTTACAGGTCTAACACTTCCGAAAAACCAAAACAACGCCCACCCGGAACAATATATAAAGCTAAACGAACCGTTCACTGGGTACATATCCGTACGAAAATCCCTATTGATTTTCCTGTTTTTACAAGGAAGTAAAATGTGAAAAAAATATTTCTACATCCCATGGCCTTTCCCAACCATTTAAATTTTTCTCTTACAGGTCTAACACTTCCGAAAAACCAATACAACGCCCACCCGGAACAATATATAAAGCTAAACGAACCGTTCACTTGGTACTTATCCGTAAGAAAATCCCTATTGATTTACCTGTTTTTAAAAGGAAATAAAATGTGAAAAAAATATTTCTACATCCCATGGCCTTTCCCAACCATTTAAATTTTTCTCTTACAGGTCTAACACTTCCGAAAAACCAAAACAACGCCCACCCGGAACAATATATAAAGCTAAATGAACCGTTCACTGGGCACTTATCCGTACGAAAAACCCTATTGATTTACCTGTTTTTACAAGGAAATAAAATGTGAAAAAAATATTTCTACATCCCATGGCCTTTCCCAACCATTTAAATTTTTCTCTTACAGGTCTAACACTTCCGAAAAACCAATACAACGCCCACCCGGAACAATATATAAAGCTAAACGAACCGTTCACTGGGCACTTCTCCGTACGAAAATCCGTATCGATTTACCTGTATTTACAAGGAAATAAAATGTGAAAAAAATATTTCTACAAACCATAGCCTTTCCCAACCATTTAAATTTTTCTCTTACAGGTCTAACACTTCCGAAAAACCAATACAACGCCCACCCGGAACAATATATAAAGCTAAACGAACCGTTCACTGGGCACTTATCCGTACGAAAAACCCTATTGATTTACCTGTTTTTACAAGGAAATAAAATGTGAAAAAAATATTTCTACATCTCATGGCCTTTCCCAACCATTTAAATTTTTCTCTTACAGGTCTAACACTTCCGAAAAACCAATACAACGCCCACCCGGAACAATATATAAAGCTAAACGAGCCGTTCACTGGGCACTTCTCCGTACGAAAAACCCTATCGATTTACCTGTATTTACAAGGAAATAAAATGTGAAAAAAATATTTCTACATCCCATGGCCTTTCCCAACCATTTAAATTTTTCTCTTACAGGTCTAACACTTCCGAAAAACCAAAACAACGCCCACCCGGAACAATATATAAAGCTAAACGAACCGTTCACTGGGCACTTATCCGTACGAAAAACCCTATCGATTTACCTGTTTTAACAAGGAAATAAAATGTGAAAAAAATATTTCTACATCCCATGGCCTTTCCCAACCATTTAAATTTTTCTCTTACAGGTCTAACACTTCCGAAAAACCAAAACAACGCCCACCCGGAACAATATATAAAGCTAAACGAACCGTTCACTGGGCACTTATCCGTACGAAAAACCCTATTGATTTACCTGTTTTTACAAGGAAATAAAATGTGAAAAAAATATTTCTACATCCCATGGCCTTTCCCAACCATTTAAATGTTTCTCTTACAGGTCTAACACTTCCGAAAAACCAAAACAACGCCCACCCGGAACAATATATAAAGCTAAACGAACCGTTCACTGGGTACATATCCGTACGAAAATCCCTATTGATTTTCCTGTTTTTACAAGGAAGTAAAATGTGAAAAAAATATTTCTACATCCCATGGCCTTTCCCAACCATTTAAATTTTTCTCTTACAGGTCTAACACTTCCGAAAAACCAATACAACGCCCACCCGGAACAATATATAAAGCTAAACGAACCGTTCACTTGGTACTTATCCGTAAGAAAATCCCTATTGATTTACCTGTTTTTAAAAGGAAATAAAATGTGAAAAAAATATTTCTACATCCCATGGCCTTTCCCAACCATTTAAATTTTTCTCTTACAGGTCTAACACTTCCGAAAAACCAAAACAACGCCCACCCGGAACAATATATAAAGCTAAATGAACCGTTCACTGGGCACTTATCCGTACGAAAAACCCTATTGATTTACCTGTTTTTACAAGGAAATAAAATGTGAAAAAAATATTTCTACATCCCATGGCCTTTCCCAACCATTTAAATTTTTCTCTTACAGGTCTAACACTTCCGAAAAACCAATACAACGCCCACCCGGAACAATATATAAAGCTAAACGAACCGTTCACTGGGCACTTCTCCGTACGAAAATCCGTATCGATTTACCTGTATTTACAAGGAAATAAAATGTGAAAAAAATATTTCTACAAACCATAGCCTTTCCCAACCATTTAAATTTTTCTCTTACAGGTCTAACACTTCTGAAAAACCAATACAACGCCCACCCGGAACAATATATAAAGCTAAACGTACCGTTCACTGGGCACTTATCCGTACGAAAAACCCTATTGATTTACCTGTATTTACAAGGAAATAAAATGTGAAAAAAATATTTCTACATCCCATGGCCTTTCCCAACCATTTAAATTTTTCTCTTACAGGTCTAACACTCCCGAAAAACCAATACAACGCCCACCCGGAACAATATATAAAGCTAAACGAACCGTTCACTGGGCACTTATACGTACGAAAATCCCTATCGATTTACCTGTATTTACAAGGAAATAAAATGTGAAAAAAATATTTCTACAAACCATGGCCTTTCCCAACCATTTAAATTTTTCTCTTACAGGTCTAACACTTCCAAAAAACCAATACAACGCCCACCAGGAACAATATATAAAGCTAAACGAGCCGTTCACTGGGCACTTCTCCGTACGAAAAACCCTATCGATTTACCTGTTTTTACATGGAAATAAAATGTGAAAAAAATATTTCTACATCCCATGGCCTTTCCCAACCATTTAAATTTTTCTCTTACAGGTGTAACACTTGCGAAAAACCAATACAACTCCCACCCGGAAAAATATATAAAGCTAAAAGAACCGTTCACTGGGTACTTATCCGTACGAAAAACCCTATTGATTTACCTGTTTTTACAAGGAAGTAAATGTGAAAAAAATATTTCTACATCCCATGGCCTTTCCCAACCATTTAAATATTTCTCTTACAGGTCTAACTCTTCCGAAAAACCAATACAACGCCCACCCGGAAGAATATATAAAGATAAACGAACCGTTCACTGGGTACTTATCTGTACGAAAATCCCTATCGATTTTCCTGTTTTTACGCGGAAGTAAAATGTGAAAAAAATATTTCTACATCCCATGGCCTTTCCCAACCATTGAAATTTTTCTCATACAGGTTTAACACTTCCGAAAAACCAAAACAACGCCCACCCGGAACAATATATAAAGCTAAACGAACCGTTCACTGGGCACTTATCCGTATGAAAAACCCTATCAATTTACCTGTTTTAACAAGGAAATAAAATGTGAAAAAAATATTTCTACATCCCATGGCCTTTCCCAACCATTTAAATTTTTCTCTTACAGGTCTAACACTTCCGAAAAACCAAAACAACACCCACCCGGAACAATATATAAAGCTAAACGAACCGTTCACTGGGCACTTATCCGTACGAAAAACCCTATTGATTTACCTGTTTTTACAAGGAAATAAAATGTGAAAAAAATATTTCTACATCCCATGGCCTTTCCCAACCATTTAAATTTTTCTCTTACAGGTCTAACACTTCCGAAAAACCAATACAACGCCCACCCGGAACAATATATAAAGCTAAACGAACCGTTCACTGGGCACTTATCCGTACGAAAATCCCTATCGATTTACCTGTATTTACAAGGAAATAAAATGTGAAAAAAATATTTCTCCAAACCATGGCCTTTCCCAACCATTTAAATTTTTCTCTTACAGGTCTAACACTTCCGAAAAACCAATACAACGCCCACCCGGAACAATATATAAAGCTAAACGAACCGTTCACTGGGCACTTATCCGTACGAAAAACCCTATTGATTTACCTGTTTTTACAAGGAAATAAAATGTGAAAAAAATATTTCTACATCCCATGGCCTTTCCCAACCATTTAAATTTTTCTCTTACAGGTCTAACATTTCCGAAAAACCAATACAACGCCCACCCGGAACAATATATAAAGCTAAACGAGCCGTTCACTGGGCACTTCTCCGTACGAAAAACCCTATGGATTTACCTGTATTTACAATGAAATAAAATGTGAAAAAAATATTTCTACATCCCATGGCCTTTACCAACCATTTAAATTTTTCTCTTACAGGTCTAACACTTCCGAAAAACCAAAACAACGCCCACCCGGAACAATATATAAAGCTAAACGAACCGTTCACTGGGCACTTATCCGTACGAAAAACCCTATCGATTTACCTGTTTTAACAAGGAAATAAAATGTGAAAAAAATATTTCTACATCCCATGGCCTTTCCCAACCATTTAAATTTTTCTCTTACAGGTCTAACACTTCCGAAAAACCAATACAACGCCCACCCGGAACAATATATAAAGCTAAACGAACCGTTCACTGGGTACATATCCGTACGAAAATCCCTATTGATTTTCCTGTTTTTACAAGGAAGTAAAATGAGAAAAAAATATTTCTACATCCCATGGCCTTTCCCAACCATTTAAATTTTTCTCTTACAGGTCTAACACTTCCGAAAAACCAATACAACGCCCACCCGGAAGAATATATAAAGATAAACGAACCGTTCACTGGGTACTTATCCGTACGAAAATCCCTATTGATTTACCTGTTTTTAAAAGGAATTAAAATGTGAAAAAAATATTTCTACATACCATGGCCTTTCCCAACCATTTAAATTTTTCTCTTACAGGTCTAACACTTCCGAAAACCAATACAACGCCCACCCGGAAGAATATATAAAGCTAAACGAACCGTTCACTGGGTACTTATCCGTACGAAAAACCCTATTGATTTACCTGTTTTTACAAGGAAGTAAATGTGAAAAAAATATTTCTACATCCCATGGCCTTTCCCAACCATTTAAATTTTTCTCTTACAGGTCTAACACTTCCGAAAATCCAATACAATGCCCACCCGGAAGAATATATAAAGATAAACGAACCGTTCACTAGGTACTTATCCGTACGAAAATCCCTATCGATTTACCTGTTTTTACAAGGAAGTAAAATGTGAAAAAAATATTTCTACATCCCATGGCCTTTCCCAACCATTTAAATTTTTCTCTTACAGGTCTAACACTTCCGAAAAACCAAAACAACGCCCAGCCGGAACAATATATAAAGCTAAACGAACCGTTCACTGGGCACTTATCCGTACGAAAAACCCTATTGATTTACCTGTTTTTACAAGGAAATAAAATGTGAAAAAAATATTTCTACATCCCATGGCCTTTCCCAACCATTTAAATTTTTCTCTTACAGGTCTAACACTTCCGAAAAACCAATACAACGCCCACCCGGAACAATATATAAAGCTAAACGAACCGTTCACTGGGTACTTATCCGTACGAAAAACCCTATCGATTTACCTGTTTTTACAAGGAAATAAAATGTGAAAAAAATATTTCTACATCCCATGGCCTTTCCCAACCATTTAAATTTTTCTCTTACAGGTCTAACACTTCTGAAAAACCAAAACAACGCCCAGCCGGAATAATATATAAAGCTAAACGAACCGTTCACTGGGCACTTATCCGTACGAAAAACCCTATTGATTTACCTGTTTTTACAAGGAAGTAAAATGTGAAAAAAATATTTCTACATCCCATGGCCTTTCCCAACCATTTAAATTTTTCTCTTACAGGTCTAACACTTCCGAAAAACCAATACAACGCCCACCCGGAACAATATATAAAGCTAAACGAACCGTTCACTGGGTACTTATCCGTACGAAAATCCCTATCGATTTTCCTGTTTTTACAAGGAATTAAAATGTGAAAAAAATAATTCTACATCCCATGGCCTTTCCCAACCATTTAAATTTTTCTCTTACAGGTCTAACACTTCCGAAAAAGCAATACAACGCCCACCCGGAACAATATATAAAGCTAAACAAACAGTTCACTGGGTACTTATCCGTACGAAAAACCCTATTGATTTACTTGTTTTTACAAGGAAGTAAATGTGAAAAAAATATTTCTACATCCCATGGCCTTTCCCAACCATTTAAATTTTTCTCTTACAGGTCTAACACTTCCGAAAAAGCAATACAACGCCCACCCGGAACAATATATAAAGATAAACGAACCGTTCACTGGGTACTTATCCGTACGAAAATCCCTATCAATTTTCCTGTTTTTACAAGGAAGTAAAATGTGAAAAAAATAATTCTACATCCCATGGCCTTTCCCAACCATTTAAATTTTTCTCTTACAGGTCTAACACTTCCGAAAAACCAATACAACGCCCACCCGGAACAATATATAAAGCTAAACAAACAGTTCACTGGGTACTTATCCGTACGAAAAACCCTATTGATTTACTTGTTTTTACAAGGAAGTAAATGTGAAAAAAATATTTCTACATCCCATGGCCTTTCCCAACCATTTAAATTTTTCTCTTACAGGTCTAACACTTCCGAAAAACCAATACAACGCCCACCCGGAACAATATATAAAGATAAACGAACCGTTCACTGGGTACTTATCCGTACGAAAATCCCTATCGATTTTCCTGTTTTTACAAGGAAGTAAAATGTGAAAAAAATATTTCTACATCCCATGGCCTTTCCCAACCATTTAAATTTTTCTCTTACAGGTCTAACACTTCCGAAAAACCAAAACAACGCCCAGCCGGAACAATATATAAAGCTAAAGGAACCGTTCACTGGGCACTTATCCGTACGAAAAACCCTATTGATTTACCTGTTTTTACAAGGAAATAAAATGTGAAAAAAATATTTCTACATCCCATGGCCTTTCCCAACCATTTAAATTTTTCTCTTACAGGTCTAACACTTCTGAAAAACCAATACAACGCCCACCCGGAACAATATATAAAGCTAAACGAACCGTTCACTGGGTACTTATCCGTACGAAAAACCCTATTGATTTACCTGTTTTTACAAGGAAGTAAATGTGAAAAAAATATTTCTACATCCCATGGCCTTTCCCAACCATTTAAATTTTTCTCTTACAGGTCTAACACTTTGAAAAAACCAATACAACGCCCACCCGGAACAATATATAATCTAAACGAACCGTTCACTGGGTACTTATCCGTACGAAAAACCCTATTGATTTACCTGTTTTTACAAGGAAATAAAATGTGAAAAAAATATTTCTACATCCCATGGCCTTTCCCAACCATTTAAATTTTTCTCTTACAGGTCTAACGCTTCCGAAAAACCAATACAACGCCCACCCGGAACAATATATAAAGCTAAATGAACCGTTCACTGGGTACATATCCGTACGAAAATCCCTATTGATTTTCCTGTTTTTACAAGGAAGTAAAATGTGAAAAAAATATTTCTACATCCCATGGCCTTTTCCAACCATTTAAATTTTTCTCTTACAGGTCTAACACTTCCGAAAAACCAATACAACGCCCACCCGGAACAATATATAAAGCTAAACGAACCGTTCACTGGGTACTTATCCGTACGAAAATCCCTATTGATTTACCTGTTTTTAAAAGGAAATGAAATGTGAAAATAATATATCTACATCCCATGGCCTTTCCCAACCATTTAAATTTTTCTCTTACAGGTCTAACACTTCTGAAAAACCAATACAACGCCCACCCGGAACAATATATAAAGCTAAACGAACCGTTCACTGGGTACTTATCCGTACGAAAAACCCTATTGATTTACCTGTTTTTACAAGGAAGTAAATGTGAAAAAAATATTTCTACATCCCATGGCCTTTCCCAACCATTTAAATTTTTCTCTTACAGGTATAACACTTCCGAAAAACCAATACAACGCCCACCCGGAAAAATATATAAAGCTAAACGAACCGTTCACTGGGTACTTATCCGTACGAAAAACCCTATTGATTTACCTGTTTTTACAAGGAAGTAAATGTGAAAAAAATATTTCTACATCCCATGGCCTTTCCCAACCATTTAAATTTTTCTCTTACAGGTCTAACACTTCCGAAAAACCAATACAACGCCCACCCCGAACAATATATAAAGATAAACGAACCGTTCACTAGGTACTTATCCGTCCGAAAATCCCTATCGATTTTCCTGTTTTTACAAGGAAGTAAAATGTGAAAAAAATATTTCTACATCCCATGGCCTTTCCCAACCTTTTAAATTTTTCTCTTACAGGTCTAACACTTCCAAAAAACCAATACAACGCCCACCCGAAACAATATATAAAGCTAAACGAACCGTTCACTGGGTACTTATCCGTACGAAAATACCTATTGATTTACCTGGTTTTAAAAGGAAATAAAATGTGAAAAAAATATTTCTACATCCCATGGCCTTTCACAACCATTTAAATTTTTCTCTTACAGGTCTAACACTTCTGAAAAACCAATACAACGCCCACCCGGAACAATATATAAAGCTAAACGAACCGTTCACTGGGTACTTATCCGTACGAAAAACCCTATTGATTTACCTGTTTTTACAAGGAAGTAAATGTGAAAAAAATATTTCTACATCCCATGGCCTTTCCCAACCATTTAAATTTTTCTCTTACAGGTCTAACACTTTCAAAAAACCAATACAACGCCCACCCGGAACAATATATAAAGCTAAACGAACCGTTCACTGGGTACTTATCCGTACGAAAATCCCTATTGATTTACCTGTTTTTAAAAGGAAATAAAATGTGAAAAAAATATTTCTACATCCCATGGCCTTTCCCAACCATTTAAATTTTTCTCTTACAGGTCTAACACTTCTGAAAAACCAATACAACGCCCACCCGGAACAATATATAAAGCTAAACGAACCGTTCACTGGGTACTTATCCGTACGGAAATCCCTATCGATTTTCCTGTTTTTACAAGGAAGTAAAATGTGAAAAAAATATTTCTACATCCCATGGCCTTTTCCAACCATTTAAATTTTTCTCTTACAGGTCTAACACTTCCGAAAAACCAAAACAATGCCCACCCGGAACAATATATAAAGCTAAACGAACCGTTCACTGGGCACTTATCCGTACGAAAAACCCTATTGATTTACCTGTTTTTACAAGGAAATAAAATGTGAAAAAAATATTTCTACATCCCAAGGCCTTTCCCAACCATTTAAATTTTTCTCTTACAGGTCTAACACTTCCGAAAAACCAATAAAACGCCCACCCGGAACAAAATATAAAGCTAAACGAACCGTTCACTGGGTACTTATCCGTACGAAAATCCCTATTGATTTACCTGTTTTTAAAAGGAAATGAAATGTGAAAAAAATATTTCTACATCCCATGGCCTTTCCTAACCATTTAAATTTTTCTCTTACAGGTCTAACACTTCTGAAAAACCAATACAACGTCCACCCGGAACAATATATAAAGCTAAACGAACCGTTCAAGAGGTACTTATCCGTCCGAAAATCCCTATCGATTTTCCTGTTTTTACAAGGAAGTAAAATGTGAAAAAAATATTTCTACATCCCATGGCCTTTCCCAACCTTTTAAATTTTTCACTTACAGGTCTAACACTTCCAAAAAACCAATACAACGCCCACCCGGAACAATATATAAAGCTAAACGAACCGTTCACTGGGTACTTATCGGTACGAAAAACCCTATTGATTTACCTGTTTTTACAAGGAAGTAAATGTGAAAAAAATATTTCTACATCCCATGGCCTTTCCCAACCATTTAAATTTTTCTCTTACAGGTCTAACACTTCCGAAAATCCAATACAACACCCACCCAGAAGAATATATAAAGATAAAGGAACCGTTCACTAGCTACTTATCCGTACGAAAATCCCTATCGATTTTCCTGTTTTTACAAGGAAGTACATCCCATGGCCTTTCCCAACCATTTAAATTTTTCTCTTACAGGTCTAACACTTCTGAAAAACAAATACAACGCCCACCCGGAACAATATATAAAGCTAAACGAACCGTTCACTGGGTACTTATCCGTACGAAAAACCCTATTGATTTACCTGTTTTTACAAGGAAGTAAATGTGAAAAAAATATTTCTACATCCCATGGCCTTTCCCAACCATTTAAATTTTTCTCTTACAGGTATAACACTTCCGAAAAACCAATACAACGCCCACCCGGAAAAATATATAAAGCTAAACGAACCGTTCACTGGGTACTTATCCGTACGAAAAACCCTATTGATTTACCTGTTTTTACAAGGAAGTAAATGTGAAAAAAATATTTCTACATCCCATGGCCTTTCCCAACCATTTAAATTTTTCTCTTACAGGTCTAACACTTCCGAAAAACCAATACAACGCCCACCCCGAACAATATATAAAGATAAACGAACCGTTCACTAGGTACTTATCCGTCCGAAAATCCCTATCGATTTTCCTGTTTTTACAAGGAAGTAAAATGTGAAAAAAATATTTCTACATCCCATGGCCTTTCCCAACCTTTTAAATTTTTCTCTTACAGGTCTAACACTTCCAAAAAACCAATACAACGCCCACCCGGAACAATATATAAAGCTAAACGAACCGTTCACTGGGTACTTATCCGTACGAAAATACCTATTGATTTACCTGGTTTTAAAAGGAAATAAAATGTGAAAAAAATATTTCTACATCCCATGGCCTTTCACAACCATTTAAATTTTTCTCTTACAGGTCTAACACTTCTGAAAAACCAATACAACGCCCACCCGGAACAATATATAAAGCTAAACGAACCGTTCACTGGGTACTTATCCGTACGAAAAACCCTATTGATTTACCTGTTTTTACAAGGAAGTAAATGTGAAAAAAATATTTCTACATCCCATGGCCTTTCCCAACCATTTAAATTTTTCTCTTACAGGTCTAACACTTTCAAAAAACCAATACAACGCCCACCCGGAACAATATATAAAGCTAAACGAACCGTTCACTGGGTACTTATCCGTACGAAAATCCCTATTGATTTACCTGTTTTTAAAAGGAAATAAAATGTGAAAAAAATATTTCTACATCCCATGGCCTTTCCCAACCATTTAAATTTTTCTCTTACAGGTCTAACACTTCTGAAAAACCAATACAACGCCCACCCGGAACAATATATAAAGCTAAACGAACCGTTCACTGGGTACTTATCCGTACGGAAATCCCTATCGATTTTCCTGTTTTTACAAGGAAGTAAAATGTGAAAAAAATATTTCTACATCCCATGGCCTTTTCCAACCATTTAAATTTTTCTCTTACAGGTCTAACACTTCCGAAAAACCAAAACAACGCCCACCCGGAACAATATATAAAGCTAAACGAACCGTTCACTGGGCACTTATCCGTACGAAAAACCCTATTGATTTACCTGTTTTTACAAGGAAATAAAATGTGAAAAAAATATTTCTACATCCCAAGGCCTTTCCCAACCATTTAAATTTTTCTCTTAAAGGTCTAACACTTCCGAAAAACCAATACAACGCCCACCCGGAACAATATATAAAGCTAAACGAACCGTTCACTGGGTACTTATCCGTACGAAAATCCCTATTGATTTACCTGTTTTTAAAAGGAAATGAAATGTGAAAAAAATATTTCTACATCCCATGGCCTTTCCTAACCATTTAAATTTTTCTCTTACAGGTCTAACACTTCTGAAAAACCAATACAACGCCCACCCGGAACAATATATAAAGCTAAACGAACCGTTCAAGACGTACTTATCCGTCCGAAAATCCCTATCGATTTTCCTGTTTTTACAAGGAAGTAAAATGTGAAAAAAATATTTCTACATCCCATGGCCTTTCCCAACCATTTAAATTTTTCTCTTACAGGTCTAACACTTCCAAAAAACCAATACAACGCCCACCCGGAACAATATATAAAGCTAAACGAACCGTTCACTGGGTACTTATCCGTACGAAAATCCCTATTGATTTACCTGGTTTTAAAAGGAAATAAAATGTGAAAAAAATATTTCTACATCCCATGGCCTTTCCCAACCATTTAAATTTTTCTCTTACAGGTCTAACGCTTCCGAAAAACCAATACAACGCCCACCCGGAACAATATATAAAGCTAAACGAAACGTTCACTGGGTACATATCCGTACGAAAATCCCTATTGATTTTCCTGTTTTTATAAGGAAGTAAAATGTGAAAAAAATATTTCTACATCCCATGGCCTTTCCCAACCATTTAAATTTTTCTCTTACAGGTCTAACACTTCCAAAAAACCAATACAACGCCCACCCGGAACAATATATAAAGCTAAACGAACCGTTCACTGGGTACTTATCCGTACGAAAATCCCTATTGATTTACCAGTTTTTAAAAGGAAGTAAAATGTGAAAAAAATATTTCTACATCCCATGGCCTTTCCCAACCATTTAAATTTTTCTCTTACAGGTCTAACACTTCCGAAAAACCAATACAACGCCCACCCGGAACAATATATAAAGCTAAACGAACCGTTCACTGGTCACTTATCCGTACGAAAAACCCTATTGATTTACCTGTTTTTACAAGAAAATAAAATGTGAAAAAAATATTTCTACATCCCATGGCCTTTCCCAACCATTTAAATTTTTCTCTTACAGGTCTAACGCTTCCGAAAAACCAATACAACGCCCACCCGGAACAATATATAAAGCTAAACGAAACGTTCACTGGGTACATATCCGTACGAAAATCCGTATTGATTTTCCTGTTTTTATAAGGAAGTAAAATGTGAAAAAAATATTTCTACATCCCATGGCCTTTCCCAACCATTTAAATTTTTCTCTTACAGGTCTAACACTTCCAAAAAACCAATACAACGCCCACCCGGAACAATATATAAAGCTAAACGAACCGTTCACTGGGTACTTATCCGTACGAAAATCCCTATTGATTTACCTGGTTTTAAAAGGAAATAAAATGTGAAAAAATATTTCTACATCCCATGGCCTTTCCCAACCATTTAAATTTTTCTCTTACAGGTCTAACACTTCCGAAAATCCAATACAACGCCCACCCAGAAGAATATATAAAGATAAAGGAACCGTTCACTAGCTACTTATCCGTACGAAAATCCCTATCGATTTTCCTGTTTTTACAAGGATGTAAAATGTGAAAAAAATATTTCTACATCCCATGGCCTTTCCCAACCATTTAAATTTTTCTCTTACAGGTCTAACACTTCTGAAAAACCAAAACAACGCCCACCCGGAACAATATATAAAGCTAAACGAACCATTCACTGGGTACTTATCCGTACGAAAATCACTATTGATTTACCTGTATTTAAACGGAAATAAAATGTGAAAAAAATATTTCTATATCCCATGGCCTTTCCCAACCATTTAAATTTTTCTCTTACAGGTCTAACACTTCCGAAAAATCAATACAACGCCCACCCGGAACAATATATAAAGCTAAACGAACCGTTCACGGGGCACTTATCCATACGAAAAACCCTATTGATTTACCTGTTTTTACAAGGAAGTAAATGTGAAAAAAATATTTCTACATCCCATGGCCTTTCCCAACCATTTAAATTTTTCTCTTACAGGTCTAACACTTCCGAAAAACCAATACAACGCCCACCCGGAAGAATATATAAAGATAAACGAACCGTTCACTGGGTACTTATCCGTATGAAAATCCCTATCGATTTTCCTGTTTTTACAAGGAAGTAAAATGTGAAAAAAATATTTCTACATCCCATGGCCTTTCCCAACCATTTAAATTTTTCTCTTACAGGTCTAACACTTCAGAAAAAACAATACAACGCCCACCCGGAACAATGTATAAAGCTAAACAAACCGTTCACTGGGCACTTATCCGTACGAAAAACCCTATTGATTTACCTGTTTTTACAAGGAAGTAAAATGTGAAAAAAATATTTCTACATCCCATGGCCTTTCCCAACCATTTAAATTTTTCTCTTACAGGTCTAACACTTCCGAAAAACCAATACAACGCCCACCCGGAACAATATATAAAGCTAAACGAACCGTTCACTGGGTACTTATCCGTACGAAAATCCCTATTGATTTACCTGTTTTTAAAAGGAAATGAAATGTGAAAAAAATATTTCTACATCCCATGGCCTTTCCTAACCATTTAAATTTTTCTCTTACAGGTCTAACACTTCTGAAAAACCAATACAACGCCCACCCGGAACAATATATAAAGCTAAACGAACCGTTCAAGAGGTACTTATCCGTCCGAAAATCCCTATCGATTTTCCTGTTTTTACAAGGAAGTAAAATGTGAAAAAAATATTTCTACATCCCATGGCCTTTCCCAACCATTTAAATTTTTCTCTTACAGGTCTAACACTTCCAAAAAACCAATACAACGCCCACCCGGAACAATATATAAAGCTAAACGAACCGTTCACTGGGTACTTATCCGTACGAAAATCCCTATTGATTTACCTGGTTTTAAAAGGAAATAAAATGTGAAAAAAATATTTCTACATCCCATGGCCTTTCACAACCATTTAAATTTTTCTCTTAAAGGTCTAACACTTCTGAAAAACCAATACAACGCCCACCCGGAACAATATATAAAGCTAAATGAACCGTTCACTGGATACTTATCCGTACGAAAAACCCTATTGATTTACCTGTTTTTACAAGGAAGTAAATGTGAAAAAAATATTTCTACATCCCATGGCCTTTCCCAAACATTAAAATTTTTCTCTTACAGGTCTAACACTTTCAAAAAACCAATACAACGCCCACCCGGAACAATATATAAAGCTAAACGAACCGTTCACTGGGTACTTATCCGTACGAAAATCCCTATTGATTTACCAGTTTTTAAAAGGAAGTAAAATGTGAAAAAAATATTTCTACATCCCATGGCCTTTCCCAACCATTTAAATTTTTCTCTTACAGGTCTAACACTTCCGAAAAACCAATACAACGCCCACCCGGAACAATATATAAAGCTAAACGAACCGTTCACTGGTCACTTATACGTACGAAAAACCCTATTGATTTACCTGTTTTTACAAGAAAATAAAATGTGAAAAAAATATTTCTACATCCCATGGCCTTTCCCAACCATTTAAATTTTTCTCTTACAGGTCTAACACTTTCAAAAAACCAATACAACGCCCACCCGGAACAATATATAAAGCTAAACGAACCGTTCACTGGGTACTTATCCGTACGAAAATCCCTATTGATTTACCAGTTTTTAAAAGGAAGTAAAATGTGAAAAAAATATTTCTACATCCCATGGCCTTTCCCAACCATTTAAATTTTTCTCTTACAGGTCTAACACTTCCGAAAAACCAATACAACGCCCACCCGGAACAATATATAAAGCTAAACGAACCGTTCACTGGTCACTTATACGTACGAAAAACCCTATTGATTTACCTGTTTTTACAAGAAAATAAAATGTGAAAAAAATATTTCTACATCCCATGGCCTTTCCCAACCATTTAAATTTTTCTCTTACAGGTCTAACGCTTCCGAAAAACCAATACAACGCCCACCCGGAACAATATATAAAGCTAAACGAAACGTTCACTGGGTACATATCCGTACGAAAATCCCTATTGATTTTCCTGTTTTTATAAGGAAGTAAAATGTGAAAAAAATATTTCTACATCCCATTGCCTTTCCCAACCATTTAAATTTTTCTCTTACAGGTCTAACACTTCCAAAAAACCAATACAACGCCCACCCGGAACAATATATAAAGCTAAACGAACCGTTCACTGGGTACTTATCCGTACGAAAATCCCTATTGATTTACCAGTTTTTAAAAGGAAGTAAAATGTGAAAAAAATATTTCTACATCCCATGGCCTTTCCCAACCATTTAAATTTTTCTCTTACAGGTCTAACACTTCCGAAAAACCAATACAACGCCCACCCGGAACAATATATAAAGCTAAACGAACCGTTCACTGGTCACTTATCCGTACGAAAAACCCTATTGATTTACCTGTTTTTACAAGAAAATAAAATGTGAAAAAAATATTTCTACATCCCATGGCCTTTCCCAACCATTTAAATTTTTCTCTTACAGGTCTAACGCTTCCGAAAAACCAATACAACGCCCACCCGGAACAATATATAAAGCTAAACGAAACGTTCACTGGGTACATATCCGTACGAAAATCCCTATTGATTTTCCTGTTTTTATAAGGAAGTAAAATGTGAAAAAAATATTTCTACATCCCATGGCCTTTCCCAACCATTTAAATTTTTCTCTTACAGGTCTAACACTTCCAAAAAACCAATACAACGCCCACCCGGAACAATATATAAAGCTAAAAGAACCGTTCACTGGGTACTTATCCGTACGAAAATCCCTATTGATTTACCTGGTTTTAAAAGGAAATAAAATGTGAAAAAATATTTCTACATCCCATGGCCTTTCCCAACCATTTAAATTTTTCTCTTACAGGTCTAACACTTCCGAAAATCCAATACAACGCCCACCCAGAAGAATATATAAAGATAAAGGAACCGTTCACTAGCTACTTATCCGTACGAAAATCCCTATCGATTTTCCTGTTTTTACAAGGATGTAAAATGTGAAAAAAATATTTCTACATCCCATGGCCTTTCCCAACCATTTAAATTTTTCTCTTACAGGTCTAACACTTCTGAAAAACCAAAACAACGCCCACCCGGAACAATATATAAAGCTAAACGAACCATTCACTGGGTACTTATCCGTACGAAAATCACTATTGATTTACCTGTATTTAAACGGAAATAAAATGTGAAAAAAATATTTCTATATCCCATGGCCTTTCCCAACCATTTAAATTTTTCTCTTACAGGTCTAACACTTCCGAAAAATCAATACAACGCCCACCCGGAACAATATATAAAGCTAAACGAACCGTTCACTGGGCACTTATCCATACGAAAAACCCTATTGATTTACCTGTTTTTACAAGGAAGTAAATGTGAAAAAAATATTTCTACATCCCATGGCCTTTCCCAACCATTTAAATTTTTCTCTTACAGGTCTAACACTTCCGAAAATCCAATACAACGCCCACCCCGAACAATATATAAAGATAAACGAACCGTTCACTAGGTACTTATCCGTCCGAAAATCCCTATCGATTATCCTGTTTTTACAAGGAAGTAAAATGTGAAAAAAATATTTCTACATCCCATGGCCTTTCCCAACCATTTAAATTTTTCTCTTACAGGTCTAACACTTCCGAAAAACCAATACAACGCCCACCCGGAACAATATATAAAGCTAAACGAACCGTTCACTGGGTACTTATCCGTACGAAAAACCCTATTGATTTACCTGTTTTTACAAGGAAGTAAATGTGAAAAAAATATTTCTACATCCCATGGCCTTTCCCAACCATTTAAATTTTTCTCTTACAGGTCTAACACTTCCGAAAATCAAATACAACGCCCACCCCGAACAATATATAAAGATAAACGAACCGTTCACTAGGTACTTATCCGGCCTAAAATCCCTATCGCTTTTCCTGTTTTTACAAGGAAGTAAAATGTGAAAAAAATATTTCTACATCCCATGGCCTTTCCCAACCATTTAAATTTTTCTCTTACAGGTCTAACACTTCCAAAAAACCAATACAACGCCCACCCGGAACAATATATAAAGCTAAACGAACCGTTCACTGGGTACTTATCCGTACGAAAAACCCTATTGATTTACCTGTTTTTACAAGGAAGTAAATGTGAAAAAAATATTTCTACATCCCATGGCCTTTCCCAACCATTTAAATTTTTCTCTTACAGGTCTAACACTTCCGAAAATCCAAAACAACGCCCACCCCGAACAATATATAGAGATAAACGAACCGTTCACTAGGTACTTATCCGTCCGAAAATCCCTATCGATTTTCCTGTTTTTACAAGGAAGTAAAATGTGAAAAAAATATTTCTACATCCCATGGCCTTTCCCAACCATTTAAATTTTTCTCTTACAGGTCTAACACTTCCGAAAAACCAAAACAATGCCCACCCGGAACAATATATAAAGCTAAACGAACCGTTCACTGGGCACATATCCGTACGAAAAACCCTATCGATTTACCTGTTTTTACAAGGAAATAAAATGTGAAAAAAATATTTCTACATCCCATGGCCTTTCCCAACCATTTAAATTTTTCTTTTACAGGTCTAACACTTCCGAAAAACCACAACAACGCCCACCCGGAACAATATATAAAGCTAAACGAACGGTTCACTGGGTACTTATCCGTACGAAAATCCCCAATTGATTTTCCTGTTTTTACAAGGAAGTAAAATGTGAAAAAAATATTTCTACATCCCATGGCCTTTCCCAACCATTTAAATTTTTCTCTTACAGGTCTAACACTTCCGAAAAAACAATACAACGCCCACCAGGAACAATATATAAAGCTAAACGAACGGTTCACTGGGTACTTATCCGTACGAAAAACCCTATTGATTTACCTGTTTTTACAAGGAAGTAAATGTGAAAAAAATATTTCTACATCCCATGGCCTTTCCCAACCATTTAAATTTTTCTCTTACAGGTCTAACACTTCCGAAAAACCAATACAACGCCCACCTGGAAGAATATATAAAGATAAACGAACCGTTCACTGGGCACTTATCCGTACGAAAAACCCTATTTATTTACCTGTTTTTACAAGGAAGTAAATGTGAAAAAAATATTTCTACATCCCATGGCCTTTCCCAACCATTTAAATTTTTCTCTTACAGGTCTAACACTTCCGAAAATCCAAAACAACGCCCACCCCGAACAATATATAGAGATAAACGAACCGTTCACTAGGTACTTATCCGTCCGAAAATCCCTATCGATTTTCCTGTTTTTACAAGGAAGTAAAATGTGAAAAAAATATTTCTACATCCCATGGCCTTTCCCAACCATTTAAATTTTTCTCTTACAGGTCTAACACTTCCGAAAAACCAAAACAATGCCCACCCGGAACAATATATAAAGCTAAACGAACCGTTCACTGGGCACATATCCGTACGAAAAACCCTATCGATTTACCTGTTTTTACAAGGAAATAAAATGTGAAAAAAATATTTCTACATCCCATGGCCTTTCCCAACCATTTAAATTTTTCTTTTACAGGTCTAACACTTCCGAAAAACCACAACAACGCCCACCCGGAACAATATATAAAGCTAAACGAACGGTTCACTGGGTACTTATCCGTACGAAAATCCCCAATTGATTTTCCTGTTTTTACAAGGAAGTAAAATGTGAAAAAAATATTTCTACATCCCATGGCCTTTCCCAACCATTTAAATTTTTCTCTTACAGGTCTAACACTTCCGAAAAAACAATACAACGCCCACCAGGAACAATATATAAAGCTAAACGAACGGTTCACTGGGTACTTATCCGTACGAAAAACCCTATTGATTTACCTGTTTTTACAAGGAAGTAAATGTGAAAAAAATATTTCTACATCCCATGGCCTTTCCCAACCATTTAAATTTTTCTCTTACAGGTCTAACACTTCCGAAAAACCAATACAACGCCCACCTGGAAGAATATATAAAGATAAACGAACCGTTCACTGGGCACTTATCCGTACGAAAAACCCTATTTATTTACCTGTTTTTACAAGGAAATAAAATGTGAAAAAATATTTGTACATCCCATGGCCTTTCCCAACCATTTAAATTTTTTTCTTACAGGTCTAACGCTTCCGAAAAACCAATACAACGCCCACCCGGAACAATATATAAAGCTAAACGAACCGTTCACTGGGTACATATCCGTACGAAAATCCCTATTGATTTTCCTGTTTTTACAAGGAAGTAAAATGTGAAAAAAATATTTCTACATCCCATGGCCTTTCCCAACCATTTAAATTTTTCTCTTACAGGTCTAACACTTGCAAAAAACCAATACAACGCCTACCCGGAACAATATATAAAGCTAAACGAACCGTTCACTGGGTACTTATCCGTACGAAAAACCCTATTGATTTACCTGTTTTTACAAGGAAGTAAATGTGAAAAAAATATTTCTACATCCCATGGCCTTTCCCAACCATTTAAATTTTTCTCTTACAGGTCTAACACTTTCAAAAAAGCAATACAACGCCCACCCGGAACAATATATAAAGCTAAACGAACCGTTCACTGGGTACATATCCGTACGAAAATCCCTATTGATTTTCCTGTTTTTACAAGGAAGTAAAATGTGAAAAAAATATTTCTACATCCATGGCCTTTCCCAACCATTTAAATTTTTCTCTTACAGGTCTAACACTTCCGAAAAACCAATACAACACCCACCCGGAACAATATATAAAGCTAAACGAACCGTTCACTGGGCACTTATCCGTACAAAAAACCCTATTGATTTAACTGTTTTTACGAGGAAATAAAATGTGAAAAAAATATTTCTACATCCCATGGCCTTTCCCAACCATTTAAATTTTTCTCTTACAGGTCTAACGCTTCCGAAAAACCAATACAACGCCCACCCGGAACAATATATAAAGCTAAACGAACCGTTCACTGGGTAGTATATCCGTACGAAAATCCCTATTGATTTTCCTGTTTTTATAAGGAAGTAAAATGTGAAAAAAATATTTCTACATCCCATGGCCTTTCCCAACCATTTAAATTTTTCTCTTACAGGTCTAACACTTCCAAAAAACCAATACAACGCCCACCCGGAACAATATATAAAGCTAAACGAACCGTTCACTGGGTACTTATCCGTACGAAAATCCCTATTGATTTACCTGTTTTTACAAGGAAGTAAATGTGAAAAAAATATTTCTACATCCCATGGCCTTTCCCAACCATTTAAAGTTTTCTCTTACAGGTCTAACACTTCCGAAAATCAAATACAACGCCCACCCCGAACAATATATAAAGATAAACGAACCGTTCACTAGGTACTTATCCGTCCGAAAATCCCTATCGATTTTCCTGTTTTTACAAGGAAGTAAAATGTGAAAAAAAATATTTCTACATCCCATGGCCTTTCCCAACCATTTAAATTTTTCTCTTACAGGTCTAACACTTCCAAAAAACCAATACAACGCCCACCCGGAACAATATATAAAGCTAAACGAACCGTTCACTGGGTACTTATCCGTACGAAAAACCCTATTGATTTACCTGTTTTTACAAGGAAGTAAATGTGAAAAAAATATTTCTACATCCCATGGCCTTTCCCAACCATTTAAATTTTTCTCTTACAGGTCTAACACTTCCGAAAATCCAAAACAACGCCCACCCCGAACAATATATAGAGATAAACGAACCGTTCACTAGGTACTTATCCGTCCGAAAATCCCTATCGATTTTCCTGTTTTTACAAGGAAGTAAAATGTGAAAAAAATATTTCTACATCCCATGGCCTTTCCCAACCATTTAAATTTTTCTCTTACAGGTCTAACACTTCCGAAAAACCAAAACAATGCCCACCCGGAACAATATATAAAGCTAAACGAACCGTTCACTGGGCACATATCCGTACGAAAAACCCTATCGATTTACCTGTTTTTACAAGGAAATAAAATGTGAAAAAAATATTTCTACATCCCATGGCCTTTCCCAACCATTTAAATTTTTCTTTTACAGGTCTAACACTTCCGAAAAACCACAACAACGCCCACCCGGAACAATATATAAAGCTAAACGAACGGTTCACTGGGTACTTATCCGTACGAAAATCCCCAATTGATTTTCCTGTTTTTACAAGGAAGTAAAATGTGAAAAAAATATTTCTACATCCCATGGCCTTTCCCAACCATTTAAATTTTTCTCTTACAGGTCTAACACTTCCGAAAAAACAATACAACGCCCACCAGGAACAATATATAAAGCTAAACGAACGGTTCACTGGGTACTTATCCGTACGAAAAACCCTATTGATTTACCTGTTTTTACAAGGAAGTAAATGTGAAAAAAATATTTCTACATCCCATGGCCTTTCCCAACCATTTAAATTTTTCTCTTACAGGTCTAACACTTCCGAAAAACCAATACAACGCCCACCTGGAAGAATATATAAAGATAAACGAACCGTTCACTGGGCACTTATCCGTACGAAAAACCCTATTTATTTACCTGTTTTTACAAGGAAATAAAATGTGAAAAAATATTTGTACATCCCATGGCCTTTCCCAACCATTTAAATTTTTTTCTTACAGGTCTAACGCTTCCGAAAAACCAATACAACGCCCACCCGGAACAATATATAAAGCTAAACGAACCGTTCACTGGGTACATATCCGTACGAAAATCCCTATTGATTTTCCTGTTTTTACAAGGAAGTAAAATGTGAAAAAAATATTTCTACATCCCATGGCCTTTCCCAACCATTTAAATTTTTCTCTTACAGGTCTAACACTTGCAAAAAACCAATACAACGCCTACCCGGAACAATATATAAAGCTAAACGAACCGTTCACTGGGTACTTATCCGTACGAAAAACCCTATTGATTTACCTGTTTTTACAAGGAAGTAAATGTGAAAAAAATATTTCTACATCCCATGGCCTTTCCCAACCATTTAAATTTTTCTCTTACAGGTCTAACACTTTCAAAAAAGCAATACAACGCCCACCCGGAACAATATATAAAGCTAAACGAACCGTTCACTGGGTACATATCCGTACGAAAATCCCTATTGATTTTCCTGTTTTTACAAGGAAGTAAAATGTGAAAAAAATATTTCTACATCCATGGCCTTTCCCAACCATTTAAATTTTTCTCTTACAGGTCTAACACTTCCGAAAAACCAATACAACACCCACCCGGAACAATATATAAAGCTAAACGAACCGTTCACTGGGCACTTATCCGTACAAAAAACCCTATTGATTTAACTGTTTTTACGAGGAAATAAAATGTGAAAAAAATATTTCTACATCCCATGGCCTTTCCCAACCATTTAAATTTTTCTCTTACAGGTCTAACGCTTCCGAAAAACCAATACAACGCCCACCCGGAACAATATATAAAGCTAAACGAACCGTTCACTGGGTAGTATATCCGTACGAAAATCCCTATTGATTTTCCTGTTTTTATAAGGAAGTAAAATGTGAAAAAAATATTTCTACATCCCATGGCCTTTCCCAACCATTTAAATTTTTCTCTTACAGGTCTAACACTTCCAAAAAACCAATACAACGCCCACCCGGAACAATATATAAAGCTAAACGAACCGTTCACTGGGTACTTATCCGTACGAAAATCCCTATTGATTTACCTGTTTTTACAAGGAAGTAAATGTGAAAAAAATATTTCTACATCCCATGGCCTTTCCCAACCATTTAAAGTTTTCTCTTACAGGTCTAACACTTCCGAAAATCAAATACAACGCCCACCCCGAACAATATATAAAGATAAACGAACCGTTCACTAGGTACTTATCCGTCCGAAAATCCCTATCGATTTTCCTGTTTTTACAAGGAAGTAAAATGTGAAAAAAAATATTTCTACATCCCATGGCCTTTCCCAACCATTTAAATTTTTCTCTTACAGGTCTAACACTTCCAAAAAACCAATACAACGCCCACCCGGAACAATATATAAAGCTAAACGAACCGTTCACTGGGTACTTATCCGTACGAAAAACCCTATTGATTTACCTGTTTTTACAAGGAAGTAAATGTGAAAAAAATATTTCTACATCCCATGGCCTTTCCCAACCATTTAAATTTTTCTCTTACAGGTCTAACACTTCCGAAAATCCAAAACAACGCCCACCCCGAACAATATATAGAGATAAACGAACCGTTCACTAGGTACTTATCCGTCCGAAAATCCCTATCGATTTTCCTGTTTTTACAAGGAAGTAAAATGTGAAAAAAATATTTCTACATCCCATGGCCTTTCCCAACCATTTAAATTTTTCTCTTACAGGTCTAACACTTCCGAAAAACCAAAACAATGCCCACCCGGAACAATATATAAAGCTAAACGAACCGTTCACTGGGCACTTATCCGTACGAAAAACCCTATCGATTTACCTGTTTTTACAAGGAAATAAAATGTGAAAAAAATATTTCTACATCCCATGGCCTTTCCCAACCATTTAAATTTTTCTTTTACAGGTCTAACACTTCCGAAAAACCAAAACAATGCCCACCCGGAACAATATATAAAGCTAAACGAACCGTTCACTGGGCACTTATCCGTACGAAAAACCCTATCGATTTACCTGTTTTTACAAGGAAATAAAATGTGAAAAAAATATTTCTACATCCCATGGCCTTTCCCAACCATTTAAATTTTTCTTTTACAGGTCTAACACTTCCGAAAAACCACAACAACGCCCACCCGGAACAATATATAAAGCTAAACGAACGGTTCACTGGGTACTTATCCGTACGAAAATCCCCAATTGATTTTCCTGTTTTTACAAGGAAGTAAAATGTGAAAAAAATATTTCTACATCCCATGGCCTTTCCCAACCATTTAAATTTTTCTCTTACAGGTCTAACACTTCCGAAAAAACAATACAACGCCCACCCGGAACAATATATAAAGCTAAACGAACGGTTCACTGGGTACTTATCCGTACGAAAAACCCTATTGATTTACCTGTTTTTACAAGGAAGTAAATGTGAAAAAATATTTCTACATCCCATGGCCTTTCCCAACCATTTAAATTTTTCTCTTACAGGTCTAACACTTCCGAAAAACCAATACAACGCCCACCTGGAAGAATATATAAAGATAAACGAACCGTTCACTGGACACTTATCCGTACGAAAAACCCTATTTATTTACCTGTTTTTACAAGGAAATAAAATGTGAAAAAATATTTGTACATCCCATGGCCTTTCCCAACCATTTAAATTTTTTTCTTACAGGTCTAACGCTTCCGATAAACCAATACAACGCCCACCCGGAACAATATATAAAGCTAAACGAACCGTTCACTGGGTACATATCCGTACCAAAATCCCTATGGATTTTCCTGTTTTTACAAGGAAGTAAATGTGAAAAAAATATTTCTACATCCCATGGCCTTTCCCAACCATTTAAATTTTTCTCTTACAGGTCTAACACTTTCAAAAAAGCAATACAACGCCCACCCGGAACAATATATAAAGCTAAACGAACCGTTCACTGGGTACATATCCGTACGAAAATGCCTATTGATTTTCCTGTTTTTACAAGGAAGTAAAATGTGAAAAAAATATTTCTACATCCATGGCCTTTCCCAACCATTTAAATTTTTCTCTTACAGGTCTAACACTTCCGAAAAACCAATACAACGCCCACCCGGAACAATATATAAAGCTAAACGAACCGTTCACTGGGCACTTATCCGTACAAAAAACCCTATTGATTTAACTGTTTTTACAAGGAAATAAAATGTGAAAAAAATATTTCTACATCCCATGGCCTTTCCCAACCATTTAAATTTTTCTCTTACAGGTCTAACGCTTCCGAAAAACCAATACAACGCCCACCCGGAACAATATATAAAGCTAAACGAACCGTTCACTGGGTAGTATATCCGTACGAAAATCCCTGTTGATTTTCCTGTTTTTATAAGGAAGTAAAATGTGAAAAAAATATTTCTACATCCCATGGCCTTTCCCAACCATTTAAATTTTTCTCTTACAGGTCTAACACTTCCAAAAAACCAATACAACGCCCACCCGGAACAATATATAAAGCTAAACGAACCGTTCACTGGGTACTTATCCGTACGAAAATCCCTATTGATTTACCTGTTTTTACAAGGAAGTAAATGTGAAAAAAATATTTCTACATCCCATGGCCTTTCCCAACCATTTAAATTTTTCTCTTACAGGTCTAACACTTCCGAAAATCAAATACAACGCCCACCCCGAGCAATATATAAAGATAAACGAACCGTTCACTAGGTACTTATCCGTCCGAAAATCCCTATCGATTTTCCTGTTTTTACAAGGAAGTAAAATGTGAAAAAAATATTTCTACATCCCATGGCCTTTCCCAACCATTTAAATTTTTCTCTTACAGGTCTAACACTTCCAAAAAACCAATACAACGCCCACCCGGAACAATATATAAAGCTAAACGAACCGTTCACTGGGTACTTATCCGTACGAAAAACCCTATTGATTTACCTGTTTTTACAAGGAAGTAAATGTGAAAAAAATATTTCTACATCCCATGGCCTTTCCCAACCATTTAAATTTTTCTCTTACAGGTCTAACACTTCCGAAAATCCAAAACAACGCCCACCCCGAACAATATATAGAGATAAACGAACCGTTCACTAGGTACTTATCAGTCCGAAAATCCCTATCGATTTTCCTGTTTTTACAAGGAAGTAAAATGTGAAAAAAATATTTCTACATCCCATGGCCTTTCCCAACCATTTAAATTTTTCTCTTACAGGTCTAACACTTCCGAAAAACCAAAACAATGCCCACCCGGAACAATATATAAAGCTAAACGAACCGTTCACTGGGCACTTATCCGTACGAAAAACCCTATCGATTTACCTGTTTTTACAAGGAAATAAAATGTGAAAAAAATATTTCTACATCCCATGGCCTTTCCCAACCATTTAAATTTTTCTCTTACAGGTCTAACACTTTCAAAAAAGCAATACAACGCCCACCCGGAACAATATATAAAGCTAAACGAACCGTTCACTGGGTACATATCCGTACGAAAATCCCTATTGATTTTCCTGTTTTTACAAGGAAGTAAAATGTGAAAAAAATATTTCTACATCCCATGGCCTTTCCCAACCATTTAAATTTTTCTTTTACAGGTCTAACACTTGCAAAAAACCAATACAACGCCTACCCGGAACAATATATAAAGCTAAACGAACCGTTCACTGGGTACTTATCCGTACGAAAAACCCTATTGATTTACCTGTTTTTACAAGGAAGTAAATGTGAAAAAAATATTTCTACATCCCATGGCCTTTCCCAACCATTTAAATTTTTCTCTTACAGGTCTAACACTTTCAAAAAAGCAATACAACGCCCACCCGGAACAATATATAAAGCTAAACGAACCGTTCACTGGGTACATATCCGTACGAAAATCCCTATTGATTTTCCTGTTTTTACAAGGAAGTAAAATGTGAAAAAAATATTTCTACATCCATGGCCTTTCCCAACCATTTAAATTTTTCTCTTACAGGTCTAACACTTCCGAAAAACCAATACAACACCCACCCGGAACAATATATAAAGCTAAACGAACCGTTCACTGGGCACTTATCCGTACAAAAAACCCTATTGATTTAACTGTTTTTACGAGGAAATAAAATGTGAAAAAAATATTTCTACATCCCATGGCCTTTCCCAACCATTTAAATTTTTCTCTTACAGGTCTAACGCTTCCGAAAAACCAATACAACGCCCACCCGGAACAATATATAAAGCTAAACGAACCGTTCACTGGGTAGTATATCCGTACGAAAATCCCTATTGATTTTCCTGTTTTTATAAGGAAGTAAAATGTGAAAAAAATATTTCTACATCCCATGGCCTTTCCCAACCATTTAAATTTTTCTCTTACAGGTCTAACACTTCCAAAAAACCAATACAACGCCCACCCGGAACAATATATAAAGCTAAACGAACCGTTCACTGGGTACTTATCCGTACGAAAATCCCTATTGATTTACCTGTTTTTACAAGGAAGTAAATGTGAAAAAAATATTTCTACATCCCATGGCCTTTCCCAACCATTTAAATTTTTCTCTTACAGGTCTAACACTTCCGAAAATCAAATACAACGCCCACCCCGAACAATATATAAAGATAAACGAACCGTTCACTAGGTACTTATCCGTCCGAAAATCCCTATCGATTTTCCTGTTTTTACAAGGAAGTAAAATGTGAAAAAAATATTTCTACATCCCATGGCCTTTCCCAACCATTTAAATTTTTCTCTTACAGGTCTAACACTTCCAAAAAACCAATACAACGCCCACCCGGAACAATATATAAAGCTAAACGAACCGTTCACTGGGTACTTATCCGTACGAAAAACCCTATTGATTTACCTGTTTTTACAAGGAAGTAAATGTGAAAAAAATATTTCTACATCCCATGGCCTTTCCCAACCATTTAAATTTTTCTCTTACAGGTCTAACACTTCCGAAAATCCAAAACAACGCCCACCCCGAACAATATATAGAGATAAACGAACCGTTCACTAGGTACTTATCCGTCCGAAAATCCCTATCGATTTTCCTGTTTTTACAAGGAAGTAAAATGTGAAAAAAATATTTCTACATCCCATGGCCTTTCCCAACCATTTAAATTTTTCTCTTACAGGTCTAACACTTCCGAAAAACCAAAACAATGCCCACCCGGAACAATATATAAAGCTAAACGAACCGTTCACTGGGCACTTATCCGTACGAAAAACCCTATTTATTTACCTGTTTTTACAAGGAAATAAAATGTGAAAAAAATATTTCTACATCCCATGGCCTTTCCCAACCATTTAAATTTTTCTTTTACAGGTCTAACACTTCCGAAAAACCACAACAACGCCCACCCGGAACAATATATAAAGCTAAACGAACGGTTCACTGGGTACTTATCCGTACGAAAATCCCCAATTGATTTTCCTGTTTTTACAAGGAAGTAAAATGTGAAAAAAATATTTCTACATCCCATGGCCTTTCCCAACCATTTAAATTTTTCTCTTACAGGTCTAACACTTCCGAAAATCCAAAACAACGCCCACCCCGAACAATATATAGAGATAAACGAACCGTTCACTAGGTACTTATCCGTCCGAAAATCCCTATCGATTTTCCTGTTTTTACAAGGAAGTAAAATGTGAAAAAAATATTTCTACATCCCATGGCCTTTCCCAACCATTTAAATTTTTCTCTTACAGGTCTAACACTTCCGAAAAACCAAAACAATGCCCACCCGGAACAATATATAAAGCTAAACGAACCGTTCACTGGGCACTTATCCGTACGAAAAACCCTATCGATTTACCTGTTTTTACAAGGAAATAAAATGTGAAAAAAATATTTCTACATCCCATGGCCTTTCCCAACCATTTAAATTTTTCTTTTACAGGTCTAACACTTCCGAAAAACCACAACAACGCCCACCCGGAACAATATATAAAGCTAAACGAACGGTTCACTGGGTACTTATCCGTACGAAAATCCCCAATTGATTTTCCTGTTTTTACAAGGAAGTAAAATGTGAAAAAAATATTTCTACATCCCATGGCCTTTCCCAACCATTTAAATTTTTCTCTTACAGGTCTAACACTTCCGAAAAAACAATACAACGCCCACCCGGAACAATATATAAAGCTAAACGAACGGTTCACTGGGTACTTATCCGTACGAAAAACCCTATTGATTTACCTGTTTTTACAAGGAAGTAAATGTGAAAAAATGTTTCTACATCCCATGGCCTTTCCCAACCATTTAAATTTTTCTCTTACAGGTCTAACACTTCCGAAAAAACAATACAACGCCCACCCGGAACAATATATAAAGCTAAACGAACCGTTCACTGGGTACATATCCGTACGAAAATCCCTATTGATTTTCCTGTTTTTACAAGGAAGTAAAATGTGAAAAAATATTTCTACATCCCATGACCTTTCCCAACCATTTAAATTTTTTTCTTACAGGTCTAACGCTTCCGAAAAACCAATACAACGCCCACCCGGAACAATATATAAAGCTAAACGAACCGTTCACTGGGTACATATCCGTACGAAAATCCCTATTGATTTTCCTTTTTTTACAAGGAAGTAAAATGTGAAAAAATATTTCTACATCCCATGGCCTTTCCCAACCATTTAAATTTTTCTCTTACAGGTCTAACACTTCCGAAAAACCAATACAACGCCCACCCGGAACAATATATAAAGCTAAACGAACCGTTCACTGGGTACTTATCCGTACGAAAATCCCTATTGATTTACCTGTTTTTAAAAGGAAATGAAATGTGAAAAAAATATTTCTACATCCCATGGCCTTTCCCAACCATTTAAATTTTTCTCTTACAGGTCTAACACTTCTGAAAAACCAATACAACGCCCACCCGGAACAATATATAAAGCTAAACGAACCGTTCACTGGGCACTTATCCGTACGAAAAACCCTATTGTTTTACCTGTTTTTACAAGGAAATAAAATGTGAAAAAAATATTTCTACATCCCATGGCCTTTCCCAACCATTTAAATTTTTTTCTTACAGGTGTAACGCTTCCGAAAAACCAATACAACGCCCACCCGGAACAATATATAAAGCTAAACGAACCGTTCACTGGGTACATATCCGTACGAAAATCCCTATTGATTTTCCTGTTTTTACAAGGAAGTAAAATGTGAAAAAATATTTCTACATCCCATGGCCTTTCCCAACCATTTAAATTTTTCTCTTACAGGTCTAACACTTTCAAAAAACCAATACAACGCCCACCGGAACAATATATAAAGCTAAACGAACCGTTCACAGGGTACTCATCCGTACGAAAAACCCTATTGATTTACCTGTTTTTACAAGGAAGTAAATGTGAAAAAAATATTTCTACATCCCATGGCCTTTCCCAACCATTTAAATTTTTCTCTTACAGGTCTAACACTTCTGAAAAACCAATACAACGCCCACCCGGAAAAATATATAAAGCTAAACGAACCGTTCACTGGGCACTTATCCGTACGAAAAACCCTATTGATTTACCTGTTTTTACAAGGAAATAAAATGTGAAAAAAATATTTCTCCAAACCATGGCCTTTCCCAACCATTTAAATTTTTCTCTTACAGGTCTAACACTTCCGAAAAACCAATACAACGCCCACCCGGAACAATATATAAAGCTAAACGAACCGTTCACTGGGCACTTATCCGTACGAAAAACCCTATTGATTTACCTGTTTTTACAAGGAAATAAAATGTGAAAAAAATATTTCTACATCCCATGGCCTTTCCCAACCATTTAAATTTTTCTCTTACAGGTCTAACACTTCCGAAAAACCAATACAACGCCCACCCGGAACAATATATAAAGCTAAACGAGCCGTTCACTGGGCACTTCTCCGTACGAAAAACCCTATCGATTTACCTGTATTTACAAGGAAATAAAATGTGAAAAAAATATTTCTACATCCCATGGCCTTTCCCAACCATTTAAATTTTTCTCTTACAGGTCTAACACTTCCGAAAAACCAAAACAACGCCCACCCGGAACAATATATAAAGCTAAACGAACCGTTCACTGGGCACTTATCCGTACGAAAAACCCTATTTATTTACCTGTTTTTACAAGGAAATAAAATGTGAAAAAAATATTTCTACATCCCATGGCCTTTCCCAACCATTTAAATTTTTCTTTTACAGGTCTAACACTTCCGAAAAACCACAACAACGCCCACCCGGAACAATATATAAAGCTAAACGAACGGTTCACTGGGTACTTATCCGTACGAAAATCCCCAATTGATTTTCCTGTTTTTACAAGGAAGTAAAATGTGAAAAAAATATTTCTACATCCCATGGCCTTTCCCAACCATTTAAATTTTTCTCTTACAGGTCTAACACTTCCGAAAATCCAAAACAACGCCCACCCCGAACAATATATAGAGATAAACGAACCGTTCACTAGGTACTTATCCGTCCGAAAATCCCTATCGATTTTCCTGTTTTTACAAGGAAGTAAAATGTGAAAAAAATATTTCTACATCCCATGGCCTTTCCCAACCATTTAAATTTTTCTCTTACAGGTCTAACACTTCCGAAAAACCAAAACAATGCCCACCCGGAACAATATATAAAGCTAAACGAACCGTTCACTGGGCACTTATCCGTACGAAAAACCCTATCGATTTACCTGTTTTTACAAGGAAATAAAATGTGAAAAAAATATTTCTACATCCCATGGCCTTTCCCAACCATTTAAATTTTTCTTTTACAGGTCTAACACTTCCGAAAAACCACAACAACGCCCACCCGGAACAATATATAAAGCTAAACGAACGGTTCACTGGGTACTTATCCGTACGAAAATCCCCAATTGATTTTCCTGTTTTTACAAGGAAGTAAAATGTGAAAAAAATATTTCTACATCCCATGGCCTTTCCCAACCATTTAAATTTTTCTCTTACAGGTCTAACACTTCCGAAAAAACAATACAACGCCCACCCGGAACAATATATAAAGCTAAACGAACGGTTCACTGGGTACTTATCCGTACGAAAAACCCTATTGATTTACCTGTTTTTACAAGGAAGTAAATGTGAAAAAATGTTTCTACATCCCATGGCCTTTCCCAACCATTTAAATTTTTCTCTTACAGGTCTAACACTTCCGAAAAAACAATACAACGCCCACCCGGAACAATATATAAAGCTAAACGAACCGTTCACTGGGTACATATCCGTACGAAAATCCCTATTGATTTTCCTGTTTTTACAAGGAAGTAAAATGTGAAAAAATATTTCTACATCCCATGACCTTTCCCAACCATTTAAATTTTTTTCTTACAGGTCTAACGCTTCCGAAAAACCAATACAACGCCCACCCGGAACAATATATAAAGCTAAACGAACCGTTCACTGGGTACATATCCGTACGAAAATCCCTATTGATTTTCCTTTTTTTACAAGGAAGTAAAATGTGAAAAAATATTTCTACATCCCATGGCCTTTCCCAACCATTTAAATTTTTCTCTTACAGGTCTAACACTTCCGAAAAACCAATACAACGCCCACCCGGAACAATATATAAAGCTAAACGAACCGTTCACTGGGTACTTATCCGTACGAAAATCCCTATTGATTTACCTGTTTTTAAAAGGAAATGAAATGTGAAAAAAATATTTCTACATCCCATGGCCTTTCCCAACCATTTAAATTTTTCTCTTACAGGTCTAACACTTCCGAAAAACCAATACAACGCCCACCCGGAACAATATATAAAGCTAAACGAACCGTTCACTGGGCACTTATCCGTACGAAAAACCCTATTGTTTTACCTGTTTTTACAAGGAAATAAAATGTGAAAAAAATATTTCTACATCCCATGGCCTTTCCCAACCATTTAAATTTTTTTCTTACAGGTGTAACGCTTCCGAAAAACCAATACAACGCCCACCCGGAACAATATATAAAGCTAAACGAACCGTTCACTGGGTACATATCCGTACGAAAATCCCTATTGATTTTCCTGTTTTTACAAGGAAGTAAAATGTGAAAAAATATTTCTACATCCCATGGCCTTTCCCAACCATTTAAATTTTTCTCTTACAGGTCTAACACTTTCAAAAAACCAATACAACGCCCACCGGAACAATATATAAAGCTAAACGAACCGTTCACAGGGTACTCATCCGTACGAAAAACCCTATTGATTTACCTGTTTTTACAAGGAAGTAAATGTGAAAAAAATATTTCTACATCCCATGGCCTTTCCCAACCATTTAAATTTTTCTCTTACAGGTCTAACACTTCTGAAAAACCAATACAACGCCCACCCGGAAAAATATATAAAGCTAAACGAACCGTTCACTGGGCACTTATCCGTACGAAAAACCCTATTGATTTACCTGTTTTTACAAGGAAATAAAATGTGAAAAAAATATTTCTCCAAACCATGGCCTTTCCCAACCATTTAAATTTTTCTCTTACAGGTCTAACACTTCCGAAAAACCAATACAACGCCCACCCGGAACAATATATAAAGCTAAACGAACCGTTCACTGGGCACTTATCCGTACGAAAAACCCTATTGATTTACCTGTTTTTACAAGGAAATAAAATGTGAAAAAAATATTTCTACATCCCATGGCCTTTCCCAACCATTTAAATTTTTCTCTTACAGGTCTAACACTTCCGAAAAACCAATACAACGCCCACCCGGAACAATATATAAAGCTAAACGAGCCGTTCACTGGGCACTTCTCCGTACGAAAAACCCTATCGATTTACCTGTATTTACAAGGAAATAAAATGTGAAAAAAATATTTCTACATCCCATGGCCTTTCCCAACCATTTAAATTTTTCTCTTACAGGTCTAACACTTCCGAAAAACCAAAACAACGCCCACCCGGAACAATATATAAAGCTAAACGAACCGTTCACTGGGCACTTATCCGTACGAAAAACCCTATCGATTTACCTGTTTTAACAAGGAAATAAAATGTGAAAAAAATATTTCTACATCCCATGGCCTTTCCCAACCATTTAAATTTTTCTCTTACAGGTCTAACACTTCCGAAAAACCAAAACAACGCCCACCCGGAACAATATATAAAGCTAAACGAACCGTTCACTGGGCACTTATCCGTACGAAAAACCCTATTGATTTACCTGTTTTTACAAGGAAATAAAATGTGAAAAAAATATTTCTACATCCCATGGCCTTTCCCAACCATTTAAATGTTTCTCTTACAGGTCTAACACTTCCGAAAAACCAAAACAACGCCCACCCGGAACAATATATAAAGCTAAACGAACCGTTCACTGGGTACATATCCGTACGAAAATCCCTATTGATTTTCCTGTTTTTACAAGGAAGTAAAATGTGAAAAAAATATTTCTACATCCCATGGCCTTTCCCAACCATTTAAATTTTTCTCTTACAGGTCTAACACTTCCGAAAAACCAATACAACGCCCACCCGGAACAATATATAAAGCTAAACGAACCGTTCACTTGGTACTTATCCGTAAGAAAATCCCTATTGATTTTCCTGTTTTTAAAAGGAAATAAAATGTGAAAAAAATATTTCTACATCCCATGGCCTTTCCCAACCATTTAAATTTTTCTCTTACAGGTCTAACACTTCCGAAAAACCAAAACAACGCCCACCCGGAACAATATATAAAGCTAAATGAACCGTTCACTGGGCACTTATCCGTACGAAAAACCCTATTGATTTACCTGTTTTTACAAGGAAATAAAATGTGAAAAAAATATTTCTACATCCCATGGCCTTTCCCAACCATTTAAATTTTTCTCTTACAGGTCTAACACTTCCGAAAAACCAATACAACGCCCACCCGGAACAATATATAAAGCTAAACGAACCGTTCACTGGGCACTTCTCCGTACGAAAATCCGTATCGATTTACCTGTATTTACAAGGAAATAAAATGTGAAAAAAATATTTCTACAAACCATAGCCTTTCCCAACCATTTAAATTTTTCTCTTACAGGTCTAACACTTCCGAAAAACCAATACAACGCCCACCCGGAACAATATATAAAGCTAAACGAACCGTTCACTGGGCACTTATCCGTACGAAAAACCCTATTGATTTACCTGTTTTTACAAGGAAATAAAATGTGAAAAAAATATTTCTACATCTCATGGCCTTTCCCAACCATTTAAATTTTTCTCTTACAGGTCTAACACTTCCGAAAAACCAATACAACGCCCACCCGGAACAATATATAAAGCTAAACGAGCCGTTCACTGGGCACTTCTCCGTACGAAAAACCCTATCGATTTACCTGTATTTACAAGGAAATAAAATGTGAAAAAAATATTTCTACATCCCATGGCCTTTCCCAACCATTTAAATTTTTCTCTTACAGGTCTAACACTTCCGAAAAACCAAAACAACGCCCACCCGGAACAATATATAAAGCTAAACGAACCGTTCACTGGGCACTTATCCGTACGAAAAACCCTATCGATTTACCTGTTTTAACAAGGAAATAAAATGTGAAAAAAATATTTCTACATCCCATGGCCTTTCCCAACCATTTAAATTTTTCTCTTACAGGTCTAACACTTCCGAAAAACCAAAACAACGCCCACCCGGAACAATATATAAAGCTAAACGAACCGTTCACTGGGCACTTATCCGTACGAAAAACCCTATTGATTTACCTGTTTTTACAAGGAAATAAAATGTGAAAAAAATATTTCTACATCCCATGGCCTTTCCCAACCATTTAAATGTTTCTCTTACAGGTCTAACACTTCCGAAAAACCAAAACAACGCCCACCCGGAACAATATATAAAGCTAAACGAACCGTTCACTGGGTACATATCCGTACGAAAATCCCTATTGATTTTCCTGTTTTTACAAGGAAGTAAAATGTGAAAAAAATATTTCTACATCCCATGGCCTTTCCCAACCATTTAAATTTTTCTCTTACAGGTCTAACACTTCCGAAAAACCAATACAACGCCCACCCGGAACAATATATAAAGCTAAACGAACCGTTCACTTGGTACTTATCCGTAAGAAAATCCCTATTGATTTACCTGTTTTTAAAAGGAAATAAAATGTGAAAAAAATATTTCTACATCCCATGGCCTTTCCCAACCATTTAAATTTTTCTCTTACAGGTCTAACACTTCCGAAAAACCAAAACAACGCCCACCCGGAACAATATATAAAGCTAAATGAACCGTTCACTGGGCACTTATCCGTACGAAAAACCCTATTGATTTACCTGTTTTTACAAGGAAATAAAATGTGAAAAAAATATTTCTACATCCCATGGCCTTTCCCAACCATTTAAATTTTTCTCTTACAGGTCTAACACTTCCGAAAAACCAATACAACGCCCACCCGGAACAATATATAAAGCTAAACGAACCGTTCACTGGGCACTTCTCCGTACGAAAATCCGTATCGATTTACCTGTATTTACAAGGAAATAAAATGTGAAAAAAATATTTCTACAAACCATAGCCTTTCCCAACCATTTAAATTTTTCTCTTACAGGTCTAACACTTCTGAAAAACCAATACAACGCCCACCCGGAACAATATATAAAGCTAAACGTACCGTTCACTGGGCACTTATCCGTACGAAAAACCCTATTGATTTACCTGTATTTACAAGGAAATAAAATGTGAAAAAAATATTTCTACATCCCATGGCCTTTCCCAACCATTTAAATTTTTCTCTTACAGGTCTAACACTCCCGAAAAACCAATACAACGCCCACCCGGAACAATATATAAAGCTAAACGAACCGTTCACTGGGCACTTATACGTACGAAAATCCCTATCGATTTACCTGTATTTACAAGGAAATAAAATGTGAAAAAAATATTTCTACAAACCATGGCCTTTCCCAACCATTTAAATTTTTCTCTTACAGGTCTAACACTTCCAAAAAACCAATACAACGCCCACCAGGAACAATATATAAAGCTAAACGAGCCGTTCACTGGGCACTTCTCCGTACGAAAAACCCTATCGATTTACCTGTTTTTACATGGAAATAAAATTTGAAAAAAATATTTCTACATCCCATGGCCTTTCCCAACCATTTAAATTTTTCTCTTACAGGTGTAACACTTGCGAAAAACCAATACAACTCCCACCCGGAAAAATATATAAAGCTAAAAGAACCGTTCACTGGGTACTTATCCGTACGAAAAACCCTATTGATTTACCTGTTTTTACAAGGAAGTAAATGTGAAAAAAATATTTCTACATCCCATGGCCTTTCCCAACCATTTAAATATTTCTCTTACAGGTCTAACTCTTCCGAAAAACCAATACAACGCCCACCCGGAAGAATATATAAAGATAAACGAACCGTTCACTGGGTACTTATCTGTACGAAAATCCCTATCGATTTTCCTGTTTTTACGCGGAAGTAAAATGTGAAAAAAATATTTCTACATCCCATGGCCTTTCCCAACCATTGAAATTTTTCTCATACAGGTTTAACACTTCCGAAAAACCAAAACAACGCCCACCCGGAACAATATATAAAGCTAAACGAACCGTTCACTGGGCACTTATCCGTATAAAAAACCCTATCAATTTACCTGTTTTAACAAGGAAATAAAATGTGAAAAAAATATTTCTACATCCCATGGCCTTTCCCAACCATTTAAATTTTTCTCTTACAGGTCTAACACTTCCGAAAAACCAAAACAACACCCACCCGGAACAATATATAAAGCTAAACGAACCGTTCACTGGGCACTTATCCGTACGAAAAACCCTATTGATTTACCTGTTTTTACAAGGAAATAAAATGTGAAAAAAATATTTCTACATCCCATGGCCTTTCCCAACCATTTAAATTTTTCTCTTACAGGTCTAACACTTCCGAAAAACCAATACAACGCCCACCCGGAACAATATATAAAGCTAAACGAACCGTTCACTGGGCACTTATCCGTACGAAAATCCCTATCGATTTACCTGTATTTACAAGGAAATAAAATGTGAAAAAAATATTTCTCCAAACCATGGCCTTTCCCAACCATTTAAATTTTTCTCTTACAGGTCTAACACTTCCGAAAAACCAATACAACGCCCACCCGGAACAATATATAAAGCTAAACGAACCGTTCACTGGGCACTTATCCGTACGAAAAACCCTATTGATTTACCTGTTTTTACAAGGAAATAAAATGTGAAAAAAATATTTCTACATCCCATGGCCTTTCCCAACCATTTAAATTTTTCTCTTACAGGTCTAACATTTCCGAAAAACCAATACAACGCCCACCCGGAACAATATATAAAGCTAAACGAGCCGTTCACTGGGCACTTCTCCGTACGAAAAACCCTATGGATTTACCTGTATTTACAATGAAATAAAATGTGAAAAAAATATTTCTACATCCCATGGCCTTTCCCAACCATTTAAATTTTTCTCTTACAGGTCTAACACTTCCGAAAAACCAAAACAACGCCCACCCGGAACAATATATAAAGCTAAACGAACCGTTCACTGGGCACTTATCCGTACGAAAAACCCTATCGATTTACCTGTTTTAACAAGGAAATAAAATGTGAAAAAAATATTTCTACATCCCATGGCCTTTCCCAACCATTTAAATTTTTCTCTTACAGGTCTAACACTTCCGAAAAACCAATACAACGCCCACCCGGAACAATATATAAAGCTAAACGAACCGTTCACTGGGTACATATCCGTACGAAAATCCCTATTGATTTTCCTGTTTTTACAAGGAAGTAAAATGAGAAAAAAATATTTCTACATCCCATGGCCTTTCCCAACCATTTAAATTTTTCTCTTACAGGTCTAACACTTCCGAAAAACCAATACAACGCCCACCCGGAAGAATATATAAAGATAAACGAACCGTTCACTGGGTACTTATCCGTACGAAAATCCCTATTGATTTACCTGTTTTTAAAAGGAATTAAAATGTGAAAAAAATATTTCTACATACCATGGCCTTTCCCAACCATTTAAATTTTTCTCTTACAGGTCTAACACTTCCGAAAACCAATACAACGCCCACCCGGAAGAATATATAAAGCTAAACGAACCGTTCACTGGGTACTTATCCGTACGAAAAACCCTATTGATTTACCTGTTTTTACAAGGAAGTAAATGTGAAAAAAATATTTCTACATCCCATGGCCTTTCCCAACCATTTAAATTTTTCTCTTACAGGTCTAACACTTCCGAAAATCCAATACAATGCCCACCCGGAAGAATATATAAAGATAAACGAACCGTTCACTAGGTACTTATCCGTACGAAAATCCCTATCGATTTACCTGTTTTTACAAGGAAGTAAAATGTGAAAAAAATATTTCTACATCCCATGGCCTTTCCCAACCATTTAAATTTTTCTCTTACAGGTCTAACACTTCCGAAAAACCAAAACAACGCCCAGCCGGAACAATATATAAAGCTAAACGAACCGTTCACTGGGCACTTATCCGTACGAAAAACCCTATTGATTTACCTGTTTTTACAAGGAAATAAAATGTGAAAAAAATATTTCTACATCCCATGGCCTTTCCCAACCATTTAAATTTTTCTCTTACAGGTCTAACACTTCCGAAAAACCAATACAACGCCCACCCGGAACAATATATAAAGCTAAACGAACCGTTCACTGGGTACTTATCCGTACGAAAAACCCTATCGATTTACCTGTTTTTACAAGGAAATAAAATGTGAAAAAAATATTTCTACATCCCATGGCCTTTCCCAACCATTTAAATTTTTCTCTTACAGGTCTAACACTTCTGAAAAACCAAAACAACGCCCAGCCGGAACAATATATAAAGCTAAACGAACCGTTCACTGGGCACTTATCCGTACGAAAAACCCTATTGATTTACCTGTTTTTACAAGGAAGTAAAATGTGAAAAAAATATTTCTACATCCCATGGCCTTTCCCAACCATTTAAATTTTTCTCTTACAGGTCTAACACTTCCGAAAAACCAATACAACGCCCACCCGGAACAATATATAAAGCTAAACGAACCGTTCACTGGGTACTTATCCGTACGAAAATCCCTATCGATTTTCCTGTTTTTACAAGGAATTAAAATGTGAAAAAAATAATTCTACATCCCATGGCCTTTCCCAACCATTTAAATTTTTCTCTTACAGGTCTAACACTTCCGAAAAAGCAATACAACGCCCACCCGGAACAATATATAAAGCTAAACAAACAGTTCACTGGGTACTTATCCGTACGAAAAACCCTATTGATTTACTTGTTTTTACAAGGAAGTAAATGTGAAAAAAATATTTCTACATCCCATGGCCTTTCCCAACCATTTAAATTTTTCTCTTACAGGTCTAACACTTCCGAAAAACCAATACAACGCCCACCCGGAACAATATATAAAGATAAACGAACCGTTCACTGGGTACTTATCCGTACGAAAATCCCTATCAATTTTCCTGTTTTTACAAGGAAGTAAAATGTGAAAAAAATAATTCTACATCCCATGGCCTTTCCCAACCATTTAAATTTTTCTCTTACAGGTCTAACACTTCCGAAAAACCAATACAACGCCCACCCGGAACAATATATAAAGCTAAACAAACAGTTCACTGGGTACTTATCCGTACGAAAAACCCTATTGATTTACTTGTTTTTACAAGGAAGTAAATGTGAAAAAAATATTTCTACATCCCATGGCCTTTCCCAACCATTTAAATTTTTCTCTTACAGGTCTAACACTTCCGAAAAACCAATACAACGCCCACCCGGAACAATATATAAAGATAAACGAACCGTTCACTGGGTACTTATCCGTACGAAAATCCCTATCGATTTTCCTGTTTTTACAAGGAAGTAAAATGTGAAAAAAATATTTCTACATCCCATGGCCTTTCCCAACCATTTAAATTTTTCTCTTACAGGTCTAACACTTCCGAAAAACCAAAACAACGCCCAGCCGGAACAATATATAAAGCTAAAGGAACCGTTCACTGGGCACTTATCCGTACGAAAAACCCTATTGATTTACCTGTTTTTACAAGGAAATAAAATGTGAAAAAAATATTTCTACATCCCATGGCCTTTCCCAACCATTTAAATTTTTCTCTTACAGGTCTAACACTTCTGAAAAACCAATACAACGCCCACCCGGAACAATATATAAAGCTAAACGAACCGTTCACTGGGTACTTATCCGTACGAAAAACCCTATTGATTTACCTGTTTTTACAAGGAAGTAAATGTGAAAAAAATATTTCTACATCCCATGGCCTTTCCCAACCATTTAAATTTTTCTCTTACAGGTCTAACACTTTGAAAAAACCAATACAACGCCCACCCGGAACAATATATAATCTAAACGAACCGTTCACTGGGTACTTATCCGTACGAAAAACCCTATTGATTTACCTGTTTTTACAAGGAAATAAAATGTGAAAAAAATATTTCTACATCCCATGGCCTTTCCCAACCATTTAAATTTTTCTCTTACAGGTCTAACGCTTCCGAAAAACCAATACAACGCCCACCCGGAACAATATATAAAGCTAAATGAACCGTTCACTGGGTACATATCCGTACGAAAATCCCTATTGATTTTCCTGTTTTTACAAGGAAGTAAAATGTGAAAAAAATATTTCTACATCCCATGGCCTTTTCCAACCATTTAAATTTTTCTCTTACAGGTCTAACACTTCCGAAAAACCAATACAACGCCCACCCGGAACAATATATAAAGCTAAACGAACCGTTCACTGGGTACTTATCCGTACGAAAATCCCTATTGATTTACCTGTTTTTAAAAGGAAATGAAATGTGAAAATAATATATCTACATCCCATGGCCTTTCCCAACCATTTAAATTTTTCTCTTACAGGTCTAACACTTCTGAAAAACCAATACAACGCCCACCCGGAACAATATATAAAGCTAAACGAACCGTTCACTGGGTACTTATCCGTACGAAAAACCCTATTGATTTACCTGTTTTTACAAGGAAGTAAATGTGAAAAAAATATTTCTACATCCCATGGCCTTTCCCAACCATTTAAATTTTTCTCTTACAGGTATAACACTTCCGAAAAACCAATACAACGCCCACCCGGAAAAATATATAAAGCTAAACGAACCGTTCACTGGGTACTTATCCGTACGAAAAACCCTATTGATTTACCTGTTTTTACAAGGAAGTAAATGTGAAAAAAATATTTCTACATCCCATGGCCTTTCCCAACCATTTAAATTTTTCTCTTACAGGTCTAACACTTCCGAAAAACCAATACAACGCCCACCCCGAACAATATATAAAGATAAACGAACCGTTCACTAGGTACTTATCCGTCCGAAAATCCCTATCGATTTTCCTGTTTTTACAAGGAAGTAAAATGTGAAAAAAATATTTCTACATCCCATGGCCTTTCCCAACCTTTTAAATTTTTCTCTTACAGGTCTAACACTTCCAAAAAACCAATACAACGCCCACCCGAAACAATATATAAAGCTAAACGAACCGTTCACTGGGTACTTATCCGTACGAAAATACCTATTGATTTACCTGGTTTTAAAAGGAAATAAAATGTGAAAAAAATATTTCTACATCCCATGGCCTTTCACAACCATTTAAAATTTTCTCTTACAGGTCTAACACTTCTGAAAAACCAATACAACGCCCACCCGGAACAATATATAAAGCTAAACGAACCGTTCACTGGGTACTTATCCGTACGAAAAACCCTATTGATTTACCTGTTTTTACAAGGAAGTAAATGTGAAAAAAATATTTCTACATCCCATGGCCTTTCCCAACCATTTAAATTTTTCTCTTACAGGTCTAACACTTTCAAAAAACCAATACAACGCCCACCCGGAACAATATATAAAGCTAAACGAACCGTTCACTGGGTACTTATCCGTACGAAAATCCCTATTGATTTACCTGTTTTTAAAAGGAAATAAAATGTGAAAAAAATATTTCTACATCCCATGGCCTTTCCCAACCATTTAAATTTTTCTCTTACAGGTCTAACACTTCTGAAAAACCAATACAACGCCCACCCGGAACAATATATAAAGCTAAACGAACCGTTCACTGGGTACTTATCCGTACGGAAATCCCTATCGATTTTCCTGTTTTTACAAGGAAGTAAAATGTGAAAAAAATATTTCTACATCCCATGGCCTTTTCCAACCATTTAAATTTTTCTCTTACAGGTCTAACACTTCCGAAAAACCAAAACAACGCCCACCCGGAACAATATATAAAGCTAAACGAACCGTTCACTGGGCACTTATCCGTACGAAAAACCCTATTGATTTACCTGTTTTTACAAGGAAATAAAATGTGAAAAAAATATTTCTACATCCCAAGGCCTTTCCCAACCATTTAAATTTTTCTCTTACAGGTCTAACACTTCCGAAAAACCAATACAACGCCCACCCGGAACAAAATATAAAGCTAAACGAACCGTTCACTGGGTACTTATCCGTACGAAAATCCCTATTGATTTACCTGTTTTTAAAAGGAAATGAAATGTGAAAAAAATATTTCTACATCCCATGGCCTTTCCTAACCATTTAAATTTTTCTCTTACAGGTCTAACACTTCTGAAAAACCAATACAACGTCCACCCGGAACAATATATAAAGCTAAACGAACCGTTCAAGAGGTACTTATCCGTCCGAAAATCCCTATCGATTTTCCTGTTTTTACAAGGAAGTAAAATGTGAAAAAAATATTTCTACATCCCATGGCCTTTCCCAACCTTTTAAATTTTTCACTTACAGGTCTAACACTTCCAAAAAACCAATACAACGCCCACCCGGAACAATATATAAAGCTAAACGAACCGTTCACTGGGTACTTATCGGTACGAAAAACCCTATTGATTTACCTGTTTTTACAAGGAAGTAAATGTGAAAAAAATATTTCTACATCCCATGGCCTTTCCCAACCATTTAAATTTTTCTCTTACAGGTCTAACACTTCCGAAAATCCAATACAACGCCCACCCAGAAGAATATATAAAGATAAAGGAACCGTTCACTAGCTACTTATCCGTACGAAAATCCCTATCGATTTTCCTGTTTTTACAAGGAAGTACATCCCATGGCCTTTCCCAACCATTTAAATTTTTCTCTTACAGGTCTAACACTTCTGAAAAACAAATACAACGCCCACCCGGAACAATATATAAAGCTAAACGAACCGTTCACTGGGTACTTATCCGTACGAAAAACCCTATTGATTTACCTGTTTTTACAAGGAAGTAAATGTGAAAAAAATATTTCTACATCCCATGGCCTTTCCCAACCATTTAAATTTTTCTCTTACAGGTATAACACTTCCGAAAAACCAATACAACGCCCACCCGGAAAAATATATAAAGCTAAACGAACCGTTCACTGGGTACTTATCCGTACGAAAAACCCTATTGATTTACCTGTTTTTACAAGGAAGTAAATGTGAAAAAAATATTTCTACATCCCATGGCCTTTCCCAACCATTTAAATTTTTCTCTTACAGGTCTAACACTTCCGAAAAACCAATACAACGCCCACCCCGAACAATATATAAAGATAAACGAACCGTTCACTAGGTACTTATCCGTCCGAAAATCCCTATCGATTTTCCTGTTTTTACAAGGAAGTAAAATGTGAAAAAAATATTTCTACATCCCATGGCCTTTCCCAACCTTTTAAATTTTTCTCTTACAGGTCTAACACTTCCAAAAAACCAATACAACGCCCACCCGGAACAATATATAAAGCTAAACGAACCGTTCACTGGGTACTTATCCGTACGAAAATACCTATTGATTTACCTGGTTTTAAAAGGAAATAAAATGTGAAAAAAATATTTCTACATCCCATGGCCTTTCACAACCATTTAAATTTTTCTCTTACAGGTCTAACACTTCTGAAAAACCAATACAACGCCCACCCGGAACAATATATAAAGCTAAACGAACCGTTCACTGGGTACTTATCCGTACGAAAAACCCTATTGATTTACCTGTTTTTACAAGGAAGTAAATGTGAAAAAAATATTTCTACATCCCATGGCCTTTCCCAACCATTTAAATTTTTCTCTTACAGGTCTAAAACTTTCAAAAAACCAATACAACGCCCACCCGGAACAATATATAAAGCTAAACGAACCGTTCACTGGGTACTTATCCGTACGAAAATCCCTATTGATTTACCTGTTTTTAAAAGGAAATAAAATGTGAAAAAAATATTTCTACATCCCATGGCCTTTCCCAACCATTTAAATTTTTCTCTTACAGGTCTAACACTTCTGAAAAACCAATACAACGCCCACCCGGAACAATATATAAAGCTAAACGAACCGTTCACTGGGTACTTATCCGTACGGAAATCCCTATCGATTTTCCTGTTTTTACAAGGAAGTAAAATGTGAAAAAAATATTTCTACATCCCATGGCCTTTTCCAACCATTTAAATTTTTCTCTTACAGGTCTAACACTTCCGAAAAACCAAAACAACGCCCACCCGGAACAATATATAAAGCTAAACGAACCGTTCACTGGGCACTTATCCGTACGAAAAACCCTATTGATTTACCTGTTTTTACAAGGAAATAAAATGTGAAAAAAATATTTCTACATCCCAAGGCCTTTCCCAACCATTTAAATTTTTCTCTTAAAGGTCTAACACTTCCGAAAAACCAATACAACGCCCACCCGGAACAATATATAAAGCTAAACGAACCGTTCACTGGGTACTTATCCGTACGAAAATCCCTATTGATTTACCTGTTTTTAAAAGGAAATGAAATGTGAAAAAAATATTTCTACATCCCATGGCCTTTCCTAACCATTTAAATTTTTCTCTTACAGGTCTAACACTTCTGAAAAACCAATACAACGCCCACCCGGAACAATATATAAAGCTAAACGAACCGTTCAAGAGGTACTTATCCGTCCGAAAATCCCTATCGATTTTCCTGTTTTTACAAGGAAGTAAAATGTGAAAAAAATATTTCTACATCCCATGGCCTTTCCCAACCATTTAAATTTTTCTCTTACAGGTCTAACACTTCCAAAAAACCAATACAACGCCCACCCGGAACAATATATAAAGCTAAACGAACCGTTCACTGGGTACTTATCCGTACGAAAATCCCTATTGATTTACCTGGTTTTAAAAGGAAATAAAATGTGAAAAAAATATTTCTACATCCCATGGCCTTTCACAACCATTTAAATTTTTCTCTTAAAGGTCTAACACTTCTGAAAAACCAATACAACGCCCACCCGGAACAATATATAAAGCTAAATGAACCGTTCACTGGATACTTATCCGTACGAAAAACCCTATTGATTTACCTGTTTTTACAAGGAAGTAAATGTGAAAAAAATATTTCTACATCCCATGGCCTTTCCCAAACATTAAAATTTTTCTCTTACAGGTCTAACACTTTCAAAAAACCAATACAACGCCCACCCGGAACAATATATAAAGCTAAACGAACCGTTCACTGGGTACTTATCCGTACGAAAATCCCTATTGATTTACCAGTTTTTAAAAGGAAGTAAAATGTGAAAAAAATATTTCTACATCCCATGGCCTTTCCCAACCATTTAAATTTTTCTCTTACAGGTCTAACACTTCCGAAAAACCAATACAACGCCCACCCGGAACAATATATAAAGCTAAACGAACCGTTCACTGGTCACTTATCCGTACGAAAAACCCTATTGATTTACCTGTTTTTACAAGAAAATAAAATGTGAAAAAAATATTTCTACATCCCATGGCCTTTCCCAACCATTTAAATTTTTCTCTTACAGGTCTAACGCTTCCGAAAAACCAATACAACGCCCACCCGGAACAATATATAAAGCTAAACGAAACGTTCACTGGGTACATATCCGTACGAAAATCCCTATTGATTTTCCTGTTTTTATAAGGAAGTAAAATGTGAAAAAAATATTTCTACATCCCATGGCCTTTCCCAACCATTTAAATTTTTCTCTTACAGGTCTAACACTTCCAAAAAACCAATACAACGCCCACCCGGAACAATATATAAAGCTAAACGAACCGTTCACTGGGTACTTATCCGTACGAAAATCCCTATTGATTTACCAGTTTTTAAAAGGAAGTAAAATGTGAAAAAAATATTTCTACATCCCATGGCCTTTCCCAACCATTTAAATTTTTCTCTTACAGGTCTAACACTTCCGAAAAACCAATACAACGCCCACCCGGAACAATATATAAAGCTAAACGAACCGTTCACTGGTCACTTATCCGTACGAAAAACCCTATTGATTTACCTGTTTTTACAAGAAAATAAAATGTGAAAAAAATATTTCTACATCCCATGGCCTTTCCCAACCATTTAAATTTTTCTCTTACAGGTCTAACGCTTCCGAAAAACCAATACAACGCCCACCCGGAACAATATATAAAGCTAAACGAAACGTTCACTGGGTACATATCCGTACGAAAATCCCTATTGATTTTCCTGTTTTTATAAGGAAGTAAAATGTGAAAAAAATATTTCTACATCCCATGGCCTTTCCCAACCATTTAAATTTTTCTCTTACAGGTCTAACACTTCCAAAAAACCAATACAACGCCCACCCGGAACAATATATAAAGCTAAACGAACCGTTCACTGGGTACTTATCCGTACGAAAATCCCTATTGATTTACCAGTTTTTAAAAGGAAGTAAAATGTGAAAAAAATATTTCTACATCCCATGGCCTTTCCCAACCATTTAAATTTTTCTCTTACAGGTCTAACACTTCCGAAAAACCAATACAACGCCCACCCGGAACAATATATAAAGCTAAACGAACCGTTCACTGGTCACTTATCCGTACGAAAAACCCTATTGATTTACCTGTTTTTACAAGAAAATAAAATGTGAAAAAAATATTTCTACATCCCATGGCCTTTCCCAACCATTTAAATTTTTCTCTTACAGGTCTAACGCTTCCGAAAAACCAATACAACGCCCACCCGGAACAATATATAAAGCTAAACGAAACGTTCACTGGGTACATATCCGTACGAAAATCCCTATTGATTTTCCTGTTTTTATAAGGAAGTAAAATGTGAAAAAAATATTTCTACATCCCATGGCCTTTCCCAACCATTTAAATTTTTCTCTTACAGGTCTAACACTTCCAAAAAACCAATACAACGCCCACCCGGAACAATATATAAAGCTAAACGAACCGTTCACTGGGTACTTATCCGTACGAAAATCCCTATTGATTTACCAGTTTTTAAAAGGAAGTAAAATGTGAAAAAAATATTTCTACATCCCATGGCCTTTCCCAACCATTTAAATTTTTCTCTTACAGGTCTAACACTTCCGAAAAACCAATACAACGCCCACCCGGAACAATATATAAAGCTAAACGAACCGTTCACTGGTCACTTATCCGTACGAAAAACCCTATTGATTTACCTGTTTTTACAAGAAAATAAAATGTGAAAAAAATATTTCTACATCCCATGGCCTTTCCCAACCATTTAAATTTTTCTCTTACAGGTCTAACGCTTCCGAAAAACCAATACAACGCCCACCCGGAACAATATATAAAGCTAAACGAAACGTTCACTGGGTACATATCCGTACGAAAATCCCTATTGATTTTCCTGTTTTTATAAGGAAGTAAAATGTGAAAAAAATATTTCTACATCCCATGGCCTTTCCCAACCATTTAAATTTTTCTCTTACAGGTCTAACACTTCCAAAAAACCAATACAACGCCCACCCGGAACAATATATAAAGCTAAAAGAACCGTTCACTGGGTACTTATCCGTACGAAAATCCCTATTGATTTACCTGGTTTTAAAAGGAAATAAAATGTGAAAAAATATTTCTACATCCCATGGCCTTTCCCAACCATTTAAATTTTTCTCTTACAGGTCTAACACTTCCGAAAATCCAATACAACGCCCACCCAGAAGAATATATAAAGATAAAGGAACCGTTCACTAGCTACTTATCCGTACGAAAATCCCTATCGATTTTCCTGTTTTTACAAGGATGTAAAATGTGAAAAAAATATTTCTACATCCCATGGCCTTTCCCAACCATTTAAATTTTTCTCTTACAGGTCTAACGCTTCCGAAAAACCAATACAACGCCCACCCGGAACAATATATAAAGCTAAATGAACCGTTCACTGGATACTTATCCGTACGAAAAACCCTATTGATTTACCTGTTTTTACAAGGAAGTAAATGTGAAAAAAATATTTCTACATCCCATGGCCTTTCCCAAACATTAAAATTTTTCTCTTACAGGTCTAACACTTTCAAAAAACCAATACAACGCCCACCCGGAACAATATATAAAGCTAAACGAACCGTTCACTGGGTACTTATCCGTACGAAAATCCCTATTGATTTACCAGTTTTTAAAAGGAAGTAAAATGTGAAAAAAATATTTCTACATCCCATGGCCTTTCCCAACCATTTAAATTTTTCTCTTACAGGTCTAACACTTCCGAAAAACCAATACAACGCCCACCCGGAACAATATATAAAGCTAAACGAACCGTTCACTGGTCACTTATCCGTACGAAAAACCCTATTGATTTACCTGTTTTTACAAGAAAATAAAATGTGAAAAAAATATTTCTACATCCCATGGCCTTTCCCAACCATTTAAATTTTTCTCTTACAGGTCTAACGCTTCCGAAAAACCAATACAACGCCCACCCGGAACAATATATAAAGCTAAACGAAACGTTCACTGGGTACATATCCGTACGAAAATCCCTATTGATTTTCCTGTTTTTATAAGGAAGTAAAATGTGAAAAAAATATTTCTACATCCCATGGCCTTTCCCAACCATTTAAATTTTTCTCTTACAGGTCTAACACTTCCAAAAAACCAATACAACGCCCACCCGGAACAATATATAAAGCTAAACGAACCGTTCACTGGGTACTTATCCGTACGAAAATCCCTATTGATTTACCAGTTTTTAAAAGGAAGTAAAATGTGAAAAAAATATTTCTACATCCCATGGCCTTTCCCAACCATTTAAATTTTTCTCTTACAGGTCTAACACTTCCGAAAAACCAATACAACGCCCACCCGGAACAATATATAAAGCTAAACGAACCGTTCACTGGTCACTTATCCGTACGAAAAACCCTATTGATTTACCTGTTTTTACAAGAAAATAAAATGTGAAAAAAATATTTCTACATCCCATGGCCTTTCCCAACCATTTAAATTTTTCTCTTACAGGTCTAACGCTTCGGAAAAACCAATACAACGCCCACCCGGAACAATATATAAAGCTAAACGAAACGTTCACTGGGTACATATCCGTACGAAAATCCCTATTGATTTTCCTGTTTTTATAAGGAAGTAAAATGTGAAAAAAATATTTCTACATCCCATGGCCTTTCCCAACCATTTAAATTTTTCTCTTACAGGTCTAACACTTCCAAAAAACCAATACAACGCCCACCCGGAACAATATATAAAGCTAAACGAACCGTTCACTGGGTACTTATCCGTACGAAAATCCCTATTGATTTACCTGGTTTTAAAAGGAAATAAAATGTGAAAAAATATTTCTACATCCCATGGCCTTTCCCAACCATTTAAATTTTTCTCTTACAGGTCTAACACTTCCGAAAATCCAATACAACGCCCACCCAGAAGAATATATAAAGATAAAGGAACCGTTCACTAGCTACTTATCCGTACGAAAATCCCTATCGATTTTCCTGTTTTTACAAGGATGTAAAATGTGAAAAAAATATTTCTACATCCCATGGCCTTTCCCAACCATTTAAATTTTTCTCTTACAGGTCTAACACTTCTGAAAAACCAAAACAACGCCCACCCGGAACAATATATAAAGCTAAACGAACCATTCACTGGGTACTTATCCGTACGAAAATCACTATTGATTTACCTGTATTTAAACGGAAATAAAATGTGAAAAAAATATTTCTATATCCCATGGCCTTTCCCAACCATTTAAATTTTTCTCTTACAGGTCTAACACTTCCGAAAAATCAATACAACGCCCACCCGGAACAATATATAAAGCTAAACGAACCGTTCACGGGGCACTTATCCATACGAAAAACCCTATTGATTTACCTGTTTTTACAAGGAAGTAAATGTGAAAAAAATATTTCTACATCCCATGGCCTTTCCCAACCATTTAAATTTTTCTCTTACAGGTCTAACACTTCCGAAAAACCAATACAACGCCCACCCGGAAGAATATATAAAGATAAACGAACCGTTCACTGGGTACTTATCCGTATGAAAATCCCTATCGATTTTCCTGTTTTTACAAGGAAGTAAAATGTGAAAAAAATATTTCTACATCCCATGGCCTTTCCCAACCATTTAAATTTTTCTCTTACAGGTCTAACACTTCAGAAAAAACAATACAACGCCCACCCGGAACAATGTATAAAGCTAAACAAACCGTTCACTGGGCACTTATCCGTACGAAAAACCCTATTGATTTACCTGTTTTTACAAGGAAGTAAAATGTGAAAAAAATATTTCTACATCCCATGGCCTTTCCCAACCATTTAAATTTTTCTCTTACAGGTCTAACACTTCCGAAAAACCAATACAACGCCCACCCGGAACAATATATAAAGCTAAACGAACCGTTCACTGGGTACTTATCCGTACGAAAATCCCTATTGATTTACCTGTTTTTAAAAGGAAATGAAATGTGAAAAAAATATTTCTACATCCCATGGCCTTTCCTAACCGTTTAAATTTTTCTCTTACAGGTCTAACACTTCTGAAAAACCAATACAACGCCCACCCGGAACAATATATAAAGCTAAACGAACCGTTCAAGAGGTACCTATCCGTCCGAAAATCCCTATCGATTTTCCTGTTTTTACAAGGAAGTAAAATGTGAAAAAAATATTTCTACATCCCATGGCCTTTCCCAACCATTTAAATTTTTCTCTTACAGGTCTAACACTTCCAAAAAACCAATACAACGCCCACCCGGAACAATATATAAAGCTAAACGAACCGTTCACTGGGTACTTATCCGTACGAAAATCCCTATTGATTTACCAGTTTTTAAAAGGAAGTAAAATGTGAAAAAAATATTTCTACATCCCATGGCCTTTCCCAACCATTTAAATTTTTCTCTTACAGGTCTAACACTTCCGAAAAACCAATACAACGCCCACCCGGAACAATATATAAAGCTAAACGAACCGTTCACTGGTCACTTATCCGTACGAAAAACCCTATTGATTTACCTGTTTTTACAAGAAACTAAAATGTGAAAAAAATATTTCTACATCCCATGGCCTTTCCCAACCATTTAAATTTTTCTCTTACAGGTCTAACGCTTCCGAAAAACCAATACAACGCCCACCCGGAACAATATATAAAGCTAAACGAAACGTTCACTGGGTACATATCCGTACGAAAATCCCTATTGATTTTCCTGTTTTTATAAGGAAGTAAAATGTGAAAAAAATATTTCTACATCCCATGGCCTTTCCCAACCATTTAAATTTTTCTCTTACAGGTCTAACACTTCCAAAAAACCAATACAACGCCCACCCGGAACAATATATAAAGCTAAACGAACCGTTCACTGGGTACTTATCCGTACGAAAATCCCTATTGATTTACCAGTTTTTAAAAGGAAGTAAAATGTGAAAAAAATATTTCTACATCCCATGGCCTTTCCCAACCATTTAAATTTTTCTCTTACAGGTCTAACACTTCCGAAAAACCAATACAACGCCCACCCGGAACAATATATAAAGCTAAACGAACCGTTCACTGGTCACTTATCCGTACGAAAAACCCTATTGATTTACCTGTTTTTACAAGAAAATAAAATGTGAAAAAAATATTTCTACGTCCCATGGCCTTTCCCAACCATTTAAATTTTTCTCTTACAGGTCTAACGCTTCCGAAAAACCAATACAACGCCCACCCGGAACAATATATAAAGCTAAACGAAACGTTCACTGGGTACATATCCGTACGAAAATCCCTATTGATTTTCCTGTTTTTATAAGGAAGTAAAATGTGAAAAAAATATTTCTACATCCCATGGCCTTTCCCAACCATTTAAATTTTTCTCTTACAGGTCTAACACTTCCAAAAAACCAATACAACGCCCACCCGGAACAATATATAAAGCTAAAAGAACCGTTCACTGGGTACTTATCCGTACGAAAATCCCTATTGATTTACCTGGTTTTAAAAGGAAATAAAATGTGAAAAAATATTTCTACATCCCATGGCCTTTCCCAACCATTTAAATTTTTCTCTTACAGGTCTAACACTTCCGAAAATCCAATACAACGCCCACCCAGAAGAATATATAAAGATAAAGGAACCGTTCACTAGCTACTTATCCGTACGAAAATCCCTATCGATTTTCCTGTTTTTACAAGGATGTAAAATGTGAAAAAAATATTTCTACATCCCATGGCCTTTCCCAACCATTTAAATTTTTCTCTTACAGGTCTAACACTTCTGAAAAACCAAAACAACGCCCACCCGGAACAATATATAAAGCTAAACGAACCATTCACTGGGTACTTATCCGTACGAAAATCACTATTGATTTACCTGTATTTAAACGGAAATAAAATGTGAAAAAAATATTTCTATATCCCATGGCCTTTCCCAACCATTTAAATTTTTCTCTTACAGGTCTAACACTTCCGAAAAATCAATACAACGCCCACCCGGAACAATATATAAAGCTAAACGAACCGTTCACTGGGCACTTATCCATACGAAAAACCCTATTGATTTACCTGTTTTTACAAGGAAGTAAATGTGAAAAAAATATTTCTACATCCCATGGCCTTTCCCAACCATTTAAATTTTTCTCTTACAGGTCTAACACTTCCGAAAATCCAATACAACGCCCACCCCGAACAATATATAAAGATAAACGAACCGTTCACTAGGTACTTATCCGTCCGAAAATCCCTATCGATTATCCTGTTTTTACAAGGAAGTAAAATGTGAAAAAAATATTTCTACATCCCATGGCCTTTCCCAACCATTTAAATTTTTCTCTTACAGGTCTAACACTTCCGAAAAACCAATACAACGCCCACCCGGAACAATATATAAAGCTAAACGAACCGTTCACTGGGTACTTATCCGTACGAAAAACCCTATTGATTTACCTGTTTTTACAAGGAAGTAAATGTGAAAAAAATATTTCTACATCCCATGGCCTTTCCCAACCATTTAAATTTTTCTCTTACAGGTCTAACACTTCCGAAAATCAAATACAACGCCCACCCCGAACAATATATAAAGATAAACGAACCGTTCACTAGGTACTTATCCGGCCTAAAATCCCTATCGCTTTTCCTGTTTTTACAAGGAAGTAAAATGTGAAAAAAATATTTCTACATCCCATGGCCTTTCCCAACCATTTAAATTTTTCTCTTACAGGTCTAACACTTCCAAAAAACCAATACAACGCCCACCCGGAACAATATATAAAGCTAAACGAACCGTTCACTGGGTACTTATCCGTACGAAAAACCCTATTGATTTACCTGTTTTTACAAGGAAGTAAATGTGAAAAAAATATTTCTACATCCCATGGCCTTTCCCAACCATTTAAATTTTTCTCTTACAGGTCTAACACTTCCGAAAATCCAAAACAACGCCCACCCCGAACAATATATAGAGATAAACGAACCGTTCACTAGGTACTTATCCGTCCGAAAATCCCTATCGATTTTCCTGTTTTTACAAGGAAGTAAAATGTGAAAAAAATATTTCTACATCCCATGGCCTTTCCCAACCATTTAAATTTTTCTCTTACAGGTCTAACACTTCCGAAAAACCAAAACAATGCCCACCCGGAACAATATATAAAGCTAAACGAACCGTTCACTGGGCATATATCCGTACGAAAAACCCTATCGATTTACCTGTTTTTACAAGGAAATAAAATGTGAAAAAAATATTTCTACATCCCATGGCCTTTCCCAACCATTTAAATTTTTCTTTTACAGGTCTAACACTTCCGAAAAACCACAACAACGCCCACCCGGAACAATATATAAAGCTAAACGAACGGTTCACTGGGTACTTATCCGTACGAAAATCCCCAATTGATTTTCCTGTTTTTACAAGGAAGTAAAATGTGAAAAAAATATTTCTACATCCCATGGCCTTTCCCAACCATTTAAATTTTTCTCTTACAGGTCTAACACTTCCGAAAAAACAATACAACGCCCACCAGGAACAATATATAAAGCTAAACGAACGGTTCACTGGGTACTTATCCGTACGAAAAACCCTATTGATTTACCTGTTTTTACAAGGAAGTAAATGTGAAAAAAATATTTCTACATCCCATGGCCTTTCCCAACCATTTAAATTTTTCTCTTACAGGTCTAACACTTCCGAAAAACCAATACAACGCCCACCTGGAAGAATATATAAAGATAAACGAACCGTTCACTGGGCACTTATCCGTACGAAAAACCCTATTTATTTACCTGTTTTTACAAGGAAATAAAATGTGAAAAAATATTTGTACATACCATGGCCTTTCCCAACCATTTAAATTTTTTTCTTACAGGTCTAACGCTTCCGAAAAACCAATACAACGCCCACCCGGAACAATATATAAAGCTAAACGAACCGTTCACTGGGTACATATCCGTACGAAAATCCCTATTGATTTTCCTGTTTTTACAAGGAAGTAAAATGTGAAAAAAATATTTCTACATCCCATGGCCTTTCCCAACCATTTAAATTTTTCTCTTACAGGTCTAACACTTGCAAAAAACCAATACAACGCCTACCCGGAACAATATATAAAGCTAAACGAACCGTTCACTGGGTACTTATCCGTACGAAAAACCCTATTGATTTACCTGTTTTTACAAGGAAGTAAATGTGAAAAAAATATTTCTACATCCCATGGCCTTTCCCAACCATTTAAATTTTTCTCTTACAGGTCTAACACTTTCAAAAAAGCAATACAACGCCCACCCGGAACAATATATAAAGCTAAACGAACCGTTCACTGGGTACATATCCGTACGAAAATCCCTATTGATTTTCCTGTTTTTACAAGGAAGTAAAATGTGAAAAAAATATTTCTACATCCATGGCCTTTCCCAACCATTTAAATTTTTCTCTTACAGGTCTAACACTTCCGAAAAACCAATACAACACCCACCCGGAACAATATATAAAGCTAAACGAACCGTTCACTGGGCACTTATCCGTACAAAAAACCCTATTGATTTAACTGTTTTTACGAGGAAATAAAATGTGAAAAAAATATTTCTACATCCCATGGCCTTTCCCAACCATTTAAATTTTTCTCTTACAGGTCTAACGCTTCCGAAAAACCAATACAACGCCCACCCGGAACAATATATAAAGCTAAACGAACCGTTCACTGGGTAGTATATCCGTACGAAAATCCCTGTTGATTTTCCTGTTTTTATAAGGAAGTAAAATGTGAAAAAAATATTTCTACATCCCATGGCCTTTCCCAACCATTTAAATTTTTCTCTTACAGGTCTAACACTTCCAAAAAACCAATACAACGCCCACCCGGAACAATATATAAAGCTAAACGAACCGTTCACTGGGTACTTATCCGTACGAAAATCCCTATTGATTTACCTGTTTTTACAAGGAAGTAAATGTGAAAAAAATATTTCTACATCCCATGGCCTTTCCCAACCATTTAAAGTTTTCTCTTACAGGTCTAACACTTCCGAAAATCAAATACAACGCCCACCCCGAACAATATATAAAGATAAACGAACCGTTCACTAGGTACTTATCCGTCCGAAAATCCCTATCGATTTTCCTGTTTTTACAAGGAAGTAAAATGTGAAAAAAATATTTCTACATCCCATGGCCTTTCCCAACCATTTAAATTTTTCTCTTACAGGTCTAACACTTCCAAAAAACCAATACAACGCCCACCCGGAACAATATATAAAGCTAAACGAACCGTTCACTGGGTACTTATCCGTACGAAAAACCCTATTGATTTACCTGTTTTTACAAGGAAGTAAATGTGAAAAAAATATTTCTACATCCCATGGCCTTTCCCAACCATTTAAATTTTTCTCTTACAGGTCTAACACTTCCGAAAATCCAAAACAACGCCCACCCCGAACAATATATAGAGATAAACGAACCGTTCACTAGGTACTTATCCGTCCGAAAATCCCTATCGATTTTCCTGTTTTTACAAGGAAGTAAAATGTGAAAAAAATATTTCTACATCCCATGGCCTTTCCCAACCATTTAAATTTTTCTCTTACAGGTCTAACACTTCCGAAAAACCAAAACAATGCCCACCCGGAACAATATATAAAGCTAAACGAACCGTTCACTGGGCACTTATCCGTACGAAAAACCCTATCGATTTACCTGTTTTTACAAGGAAATAAAATGTGAAAAAAATATTTCTACATCCCATGGCCTTTCCCAACCATTTAAATTTTTCTTTTACAGGTCTAACACTTCCGAAAAACCAAAACAATGCCCACCCGGAACAATATATAAAGCTAAACGAACCGTTCACTGGGCACTTATCCGTACGAAAAACCCTATCGATTTACCTGTTTTTACAAGGAAATAAAATGTGAAAAAAATATTTCTACATCCCATGGCCTTTCCCAACCATTTAAATTTTTCTTTTACAGGTCTAACACTTCCGAAAAACCACAACAACGCCCACCCGGAACAATATATAAAGCTAAACGAACGGTTCACTGGGTACTTATCCGTACGAAAATCCCCAATTGTTTTTCCTGTTTTTACAAGGAAGTAAAATGTGAAAAAAATATTTCTACATCCCATGGCCTTTCCCAACCATTTAAATTTTTCTCTTACAGGTCTAACACTTCCGAAAAAACAATACAACGCCCACCCGGAACAATATATAAAGCTAAACGAACGTTTCACTGGGTACTTATCCGTACGAAAAACCCTATTGATTTACCTGTTTTTACAAGGAAGTAAATGTGAAAAAATATTTCTACATCCCATGGCCTTTCCCAACCATTTAAATTTTTCTCTTACAGGTCTAACACTTCCGAAAAACCAATACAACGCCCACCTGGAAGAATATATAAAGATAAACGAACCGTTCACTGGACACTTATCCGTACGAAAAACCCTATTTATTTACCTGTTTTTACAAGGAAATAAAATGTGAAAAAATATTTGTACATCCCATGGCCTTTCCCAACCATTTAAATTTTTTTCTTACAGGTCTAACGCTTCCGATAAACCAATACAACGCCCACCCGGAACAATATATAAAGCTAAACGAACCGTTCACTGGGTACATATCCGTACCAAAATCCCTATGGATTTTCCTGTTTTTACAAGGAAGTAAATGTGAAAAAAATATTTCTACATCCCATGGCCTTTCCCAACCATTTAAATTTTTCTCTTACAGGTCTAACACTTTCAAAAAAGCAATACAACGCCCACCCGGAACAATATATAAAGCTAAACGAACCGTTCACTGGGTACATATCCGTACGAAAATGCCTATTGATTTTCCTGTTTTTACAAGGAAGTAAAATGTGAAAAAAATATTTCTACATCCATGGCCTTTCCCAACCATTTAAATTTTTCTCTTACAGGTCTAACACTTCCGAAAAACCAATACAACGCCCACCCGGAACAATATATAAAGCTAAACGAACCGTTCACTGGGCACTTATCCGTACGAAAAACCCTATTGATTTAACTGTTTTTACAAGGAAATAAAATGTGAAAAAAATATTTCTACATCCCATGGCCTTTCCCAACCATTTAAATTTTTCTCTTACAGGTCTAACGCTTCCGAAAAACCAATACAACGCCCACCCGGAACAATATATAAAGCTAAACGAACCGTTCACTGGGTAGTATATCCGTACGAAAATCCCTATTGATTTTCCTGTTTTTATAAGGAAGTAAAATGTGAAAAAAATATTTCTACATCCCATGGCCTTTCCCAACCATTTAAATTTTTCTCTTACAGGTCTAACACTTCCAAAAAACCAATACAACGCCCACCCGGAACAATATATAAAGCTAAACGAACCGTTCACTGGGTACTTATCCGTACGAAAATCCCTATTGATTTACCTGTTTTTACAAGGAAGTAAATGTGAAAAAAATATTTCTACATCCCATGGCCTTTCCCAACCATTTAAATTTTTCTCTTACAGGTCTAACACTTCCGAAAATCAAATACAACGCCCACCCCGAACAATATATAAAGATAAACGAACCGTTCACTAGGTACTTATCCGTCCGAAAATCCCTATCGATTTTCCTGTTTTTACAAGGAAGTAAAATGTGAAAAAAATATTTCTACATCCCATGGCCTTTCCCAACCATTTAAATTTTTCTCTTACAGGTCTAACACTTCCAAAAAACCAATACAACGCCCACCCGGAACAATATATAAAGCTAAACGAACCGTTCACTGGGTACTTATCCGTACGAAAAACCCTATTGATTTACCTGTTTTTACAAGGAAGTAAATGTGAAAAAAATATTTCTACATCCCATGGCCTTTCCCAACCATTTAAATTTTTCTCTTACAGGTCTAACACTTCCGAAAATCCAAAACAACGCCCACCCCGAACAATATATAGAGATAAACGAACCGTTCACTAGGTACTTATCAGTCCGAAAATCCCTATCGATTTTCCTGTTTTTACAAGGAAGTAAAATGTGAAAAAAATATTTCTACATCCCATGGCCTTTCCCAACCATTTAAATTTTTCTCTTACAGGTCTAACACTTCCGAAAAACCAAAACAATGCCCACCCGGAACAATATATAAAGCTAAACGAACCGTTCACTGGGCACTTATCCGTACGAAAAACCCTATCGATTTACCTGTTTTTACAAGGAAATAAAATGTGAAAAAAATATTTCTACATCCCATGGCCTTTCCCAACCATTTAAATTTTTCTTTTACAGGTCTAACACTTCCGAAAAACCACAACAACGCCCACCCGGAACAATATATAAAGCTAAACGAACGGTTCACTGGGTACTTATCCGTACGAAAATCCCCAATTGATTTTCCTGTTTTTACAAGGAAGTAAAATGTGAAAAAAATATTTCTACATCCCATGGCCTTTCCCAACCATTTAAATTTTTCTCTTACAGGTCTAACACTTCCGAAAAAACAATACAACGCCCACCCGGAACAATATATAAAGCTAAACGAACGGTTCACTGGGTACTTATCCGTACGAAAAACCCTATTGATTTACCTGTTTTTACAAGGAAGTAAATGTGAAAAAATATTTCTACATCCCATGGCCTTTCCCAACCATTTAAATTTTTCTCTTACAGGTCTAACACTTCCGAAAAACCAATACAACGCCCACCTGGAAGAATATATAAAGATAAACGAACCGTTCACTGGACACTTATCCGTACGAAAAACCCTATTTATTTACCTGTTTTTACAAGGAAATAAAATGTGAAAAAATATTTGTACATCCCATGGCCTTTCCCAACCATTTAAATTTTCTTCTTACAGGTCTAACGCTTCCGAAAAACCAATACAACGCCCACCCGGAACAATATATAAAGCTAAACGAACCGTTCACTGGGTACTTATCCGTACGAAAATCCCTATTGATTTTCCTGTTTTTACAAGGAAGTAAAATGTGAAAAAAATATTTCTACATCCCATGGCCATTCCCAACCATTTAAATTTTTCTCTTACAGGTCTAACACTTCCGAAAAACCAATACAACGCCCACCCGGAACAATATATAAAGCTAAACGAACCGTTCACTGGGCACTTTTCCGTACGAAAAACCCTATTGATTTACCTGTTTTTACAAGGAAATAAAATGTGAAAAAAATATTTCTACATCCCATGGCCTTTCCCAACCATTTAAATTTTTCTCTTACAGGTGTAACGCTTCCGAAAAACCAATACAACGCCCACCCGGAATAATATATAAAGATAAACGAAACGTTCACTGGGTACATATCCGTACGAAAATCCCTATTGATTTTCCTGTTTTTATAAGGAAGTAAAATGTGGAAAAAAAAATTTCTACATCCCATGGCCTTTCCCAACCATTTAAATTTTTCTCTTACAGGTCTAACACTTCCAAAAAACCAATACAACGCCCACCCGGAACAATATATAAAGCTAAACGAACCGTTCACTGGGTACTTATCCGTACGAAAAACCCTATTGATTTACCTGTTTTTACAAGGAAGTAAATGTGAAAAAAATATTTCTACATCCCATGGCCTTTCCCAACCATTTAAATTTTTCTCTTACAGGTCTAACACTTTCAAAAAAGCAATACAACGCCCACCCGGAACAATATATAAAGCTAAACGAACCGTTCACTGGGTAGTATATCCGTACGAAAATCCCTATTGATTTTCCTGTTTTTATAAGGAAGTAAAATGTGAAAAAAATATTTCTACATCCCATGGCCTTTCCCAACCATTTAAATTTTTCTCTTACAGGTCTAACACTTCCAAAAAACCAATACAACGCCCACCCGGAACAATATATAAAGCTAAACGAACCGTTCACTGGGTACTTATCCGTACGAAAATCCCTATTGATTTACCTGTTTTTAAAAGGAAATAAAATGTGAAAAAAATATTTCTACATCCCATGGCCTTTCCCAACCATTTAAATTTTTCTCTTAGAGGTCTAACACTTCTGAAAAACCAATACAACGCCCACCTGGAACAATATATAAAGCTAAACGAACCGTTCACTGGGTACTTATCCGTACGAAAAACCCTATTGATTTACCTGTTTTTACAAGGAAGTAAATGTGAAAAAAATATTTCTACATCCCATGGCCTTTCCCAACCATTTAAATTTTTCTCTTACAGGTCTAACACTTTCAAAAAACCAATACAACGCCCACCCGGAACAATATATAAAGCTAAACGAACCGTTCACTGGGTACTTATCCGTACGAAAATCCCTATTGATTTACCAGTTTTTAAAAGGAAGTAAAATGTGAAAAAAATATTTCTACATCCCATGGCCTTTCCCAACCATTTAAATTTTTCTCTTACAGGTCTAACACTTCCAAAAAACCAATACAACGCCCACCCGGAACAATATATAAAGCTAAACGAACCGTTCACTGGGTACTTATCCGTACGAAAAACCCTATTGATTTACCTGTTTTTACAAGGAAGTAAATGTGAAAAAAATATTTCTACATCCCATGGTTTTTCCCAACCATTTAAATTTTTCTCTTACAGGTCTAACACTTCCAAAAAACCAATACAACGCCCACCCGGAACAATATATAAAGCTAAACGAACCGTTCACTGGGTACTTATCCGTACGAAAATCCCTATTGATTTACCTGTTTTTAAAAGGAAATAAAATGTGAAAAAAATATTTCTACATCCCATGGCCTTTCCCAACCATTTAAATTTTTCTCTTACAGGTGTAACGCTTCCGAAAAACCAATACAACGCCCACCCGGAATAATATATAAAGATAAACGAAACGTTCACTGGGTACATATCCGTACGAAAATCCCTATTGATTTTCCTGTTTTTATAAGGAAGTAAAATGTGGAAAAAAAAATTTCTACATCCCATGGCCTTTCCCAACCATTTAAATTTTTCTCTTACAGGTCTAACACTTCCAAAAAACCAATACAACGCCCACCCGGAACAATATATAAAGCTAAACGAACCGTTCACTGGGTACTTATCCGTACGAAAAACCCTATTGATTTACCTGTTTTTACAAGGAAGTAAATGTGAAAAAAATATTTCTACATCCCATGGCCTTTCCCAACCATTTAAATTTTTCTCTTACAGGTCTAACACTTTCAAAAAAGCAATACAACGCCCACCCGGAACAATATATAAAGCTAAACGAACCGTTCACTGGGTAGTATATCCGTACGAAAATCCCTATTGATTTTCCTGTTTTTATAAGGAAGTAAAATGTGAAAAAAATATTTCTACATCCCATGGCCTTTCCCAACCATTTAAATTTTTCTCTTACAGGTCTAACACTTCCAAAAAACCAATACAACGCCCACCCGGAACAATATATAAAGCTAAACGAACCGTTCACTGGGTACTTATCCGTACGAAAATCCCTATTGATTTACCTGTTTTTAAAAGGAAATAAAATGTGAAAAAAATATTTCTACATCCCATGGCCTTTCCCAACCATTTAAATTTTTCTCTTAGAGGTCTAACACTTCTGAAAAACCAATACAACGCCCACCTGGAACAATATATAAAGCTAAACGAACCGTTCACTGGGTACTTATCCGTACGAAAAACCCTATTGATTTACCTGTTTTTACAAGGAAGTAAATGTGAAAAAAATATTTCTACATCCCATGGCCTTTCCCAACCATTTAAATTTTTCTCTTACAGGTCTAACACTTTCAAAAAACCAATACAACGCCCACCCGGAACAATATATAAAGCTAAACGAACCGTTCACTGGGTACTTATCCGTACGAAAATCCCTATTGATTTACCAGTTTTTAAAAGGAAGTAAAATGTGAAAAAAATATTTCTACATCCCATGGCCTTTCCCAACCATTTAAATTTTTCTCTTACAGGTCTAACACTTCCAAAAAACCAATACAACGCCCACCCGGAACAATATATAAAGCTAAACGAACCGTTCACTGGGTACTTATCCGTACGAAAAACCCTATTGATTTACCTGTTTTTACAAGGAAGTAAATGTGAAAAAAATATTTCTACATCCCATGGTTTTTCCCAACCATTTAAATTTTTCTCTTACAGGTCTAACACTTCCAAAAAACCAATACAACGCCCACCCGGAACAATATATAAAGCTAAACGAACCGTTCACTGGGTACTTATCCGTACGAAAATCCCTATTGATTTACCTGTTTTTAAAAGGAAATAAAATGTGAAAAAAATATTTCTACATCCCATGGCCTTTCCCAACCATTTAAATTTTTCTCTTACAGGTCTAACACTTTCAAAAAACCAATACAACGCCCACCCGGAACAATATATAAAGCTAAACGAACCGTTCACTGGGTACTTATCCGTACGAAAATCCCTATTGATTTACCAGTTTTTAAAAGGAAGTAAAATGTGAAAAAAATATTTCTACATCCCATGGCCTTTCCCAACCATTTAAATTTTTCTCTTACAGGTCTAACACTTCCAAAAAACCAATACAACGCCCACCCGGAACAATATATAAAGCTAAACGAACCGTTCACTGGGTACTTATCCGTACGAAAAACCCTATTGATTTACCTGTTTTTACAAGGAAGTAAATGTGAAAAAAATATTTCTACATCCCATGGTTTTTCCCAACCATTTAAATTTTTCTCTTACAGGTCTAACACTTTCAAAAAAGCCATACAACGCCCACCCGGAACAATATATAAAGCTAAACGAACCGTTCACTGGGTACATATCCGTACGAAAATCCCTATTGATTTTCCTGTTTTTACAAGGAAGTAAAATGTGAAAAAAATATTTCTACATCCATGGCCTTTCCCAACCATTTAAATTTTTCTCTTACAGGTCTAACACTTCCGAAAAACCAATACAACGCCCACCCGGAACAATATATAAAGCTAAACGAACCGTTCACTGGGCACTTATCCGTACGAAAAACCCTATTGATTTAACTGTTTTTACAAGGAAATAAAATGTGAAAAAAATATTTCTACATCCCATGGCCTTTCCCAACCATTTAAATTTTTCTCTTACAGGTCTAACGCTTCCGAAAAACCAATACAACGCCCACCCGGAACAATATATAAAGCTAAACGAACCGTTCACTGGGTAGTATATCCGTACGAAAATCCCTATTGATTTTCCTGTTTTTATAAGGAAGTAAAATGTGAAAAAATATTTCTACATCCCATGGCCTTTCCCAACCATTTAAATTTTTCTCTTACAGGTCTAACACTTCCAAAAAACCAATACAACGCCCACCCGGAACAATATATAAAGCTAAACGAACCGTTCACTGGGTACTTATCCGTACGAAAATCCCTATTGATTTACCTGTTTTTAAAAGGAAATAAAATGTGAAAAAAATATTTCTACATCCCATGGCCTTTCCCAACCATTTAAATTTTTCTCTTAGAGGTCTAACACTTCTGAAAAACCAATACAACGCCCACCTGGAACAATATATAAAGCTAAACGAACCGTTCACTGGGTACTTATCCGTACAAAAAACCCTATTGATTTACCTGTTTTTACAAGGAAGTAAATGTGAAAAAAATATTTCTACATCCCATGGCCTTTCCCAACCATTTAAATTTTTCTCTTACAGGTCTAACACTTTCAAAAAACCAATACAACGCCCACCCGGAACAATATATAAAGCTAAACGAACCGTTCACTGGGTACTTATCCGTACGAAAATCCCTATTGATTTACCAGTTTTTAAAAGGAAGTAAAATGTGAAAAAAATATTTCTACATCCCATGGCCTTTCTCAACCATTTAAATTTTTCTCTTACAGGTCTAACACTTCCAAAAAACCAATACAACGCCCACCCGGAACAATATATAAAGCTAAACGAACCGTTCACTGGGTACTTATCCGTACGAAAAACCCTATTGATTTACCTGTTTTTACAAGGAAGTAAATGTGAAAAAAATATTTCTACATCCCATGGCCTTTCCCAACCATTTAAATTTTTCTCTTACAGGTCTAACACTTCCGAAAATCTAAAACAACGCCCACCCCGAACAATATATAGAGATAAACGAACCGTTCACTAGGTACTTATCCGTCCGAAAATCCCTATCGATTTTCCTGTTTTTACAAGGAAGTAAAATGTGAAAAAAATATTTCTACATCCCATGGCCTTTCCCAACCATTTAAATTTTTCTCTTACAGGTCTAACACTTCCGAAAAACCAAAACAATGCCCACCCGGAACAATATATAAAGCTAAACGAACCGTTCACTGGGCACTTATCCGTACGAAAAACCCTATCGATTTACCTGTTTTTACAAGGAAATAAAATGTGAAAAAAATATTTCTACATCCCATGGCCTTTCCCAACCATTTAAATTTTTCTTTTACAGGTCTAACACTTCCGAAAAACCAAAACAACGCCCACCCGGAACAATATATAAAGCTAAACGAACGGTTCAATGGGTACTTATCCGTACGAAAATCCCCAATTGATTTTCCTGTTTTTACAAGGAAGTAAAATGTGAAAAAAATATTTCTACATCCCATGGCCTTTCCCAACCATTTAAATTTTTCTCTTACAGGTCTAACACTTCCGAAAAAACAATACAACGCCCACCCGGAACAATATATAAAGCTAAACGAACGGTTCACTGGGTACTTATCCGTACGAAAAACCCTATTGATTTACCTGTTTTTACAAGGAAGTAAATGTGAAAAAAATATTTCTACATCCCATGGCCTTTCCCAACCATTTAAATATTTCTCTTACAGGTCTAACACTTCCGAAAAACCAATACAACGCCCACCCGGAAGAATATATAAAGATAAACGAACCGTTCACTGGGCACTTATCCGTACGAAAAACCCTATAGATTTACCTGTTTTTACAAGGAAATAAAATGTGAAAAAATATTTCTACATCCCATGGCCTTTCCCAACCATTTAAATTTTTTTCTTACAGGTCTAACGCTTCCGAAAAACCAATACAACGCCCACCCGGAACAATATATAAAGCTAAACGAACCGTTCACTGGGTACATATCCGTACGAAAATCCCTATTGATTTTCCTGTTTTTACAAGGAAGTAAAATGTGAAAAAAATATTTCTACATCCCATGGCCTTTCCCAACCATTTAAATTTTTCTCTTACAGGTCGAACACTTCCGAAAAACCAATACAACGCCCACCCGGAACAATATATAAAGCTAAACGAACCGTTCACTGGGCACTTATCCGTACGAAAAACCCTATTGATTTACCTGTTTTTACAAGGAAATAAAATGTGAAAAAAATATTTCTACATCCCATGGCCTTTCCCAACCATTTAAATTTTTCTCTTACAGGTCTAACGCTTCCGAAAAACCAATAGAACGCCCACCCGGAACAATATATAAAGCTAAACGAAACGTTCACTGGGTACATATCCGTACGAAAATCCCTATTGATTTTCCTGTTTTTATAAGGAAGTAAAATGTGAAAAAAATATTTCTACATCCCATGGCCTTTCCCAACCATTTAAATTTTTCTCTTACAGGTCTAACACTTCCAAAAAACCAATACAACGCCCACCCGGAACAATATATAAAGCTAAACGAACCGTTCACTGGGTACTTATCCGTACGAAAAACCCTATTGATTTACCTGTTTTTACAAGGAAGTAAATGTGAAAAAAATATTTCTACATCCCATGGCCTTTCCCAACCATTTAAATTTTTCTCTTACAGGTCTAACACTTTCAAAAAAGCAATACAACGCCCACCCGGAACAATATATAAAGCTAAACGAACCGTTCACTGGGTACATATCCGTACGAAAATGCCTATTGATTTTCCTGTTTTCACAAGGAAGTAAAATGTGAAAAAAATATTTCTACATCCATGGCCTTTCCCAACCATTTAAATTTTTCTCTTACAGGTCTAACACTTCCGAAAAACCAATACAACGCCCACCCGGAACAACATATAAAGCTAAACGAACCGTTCACTGGGCACTTATCCGTACGAAAAACCCTATTGATTTAACTGTTTTTACAAGGAAATAAAATGTGAAAAAAATATTTCTACATCCCATGGCCTTTCCCAACCATTTAAATTTTTCTCTTAGAGGTCTAACACTTCTGAAAAACCAATACAACGCCCACCCGGAACAATATATAAAGCTAAACGAACCGTTCACTGGGTACTTATCCGTACGAAAAACCCTATTGATTTACCTGTTTTTACAAGGAAGTAAATGTGAAAAAAATATTTCTACATCCCATGGCCTTTCCCAACCATTTAAATTTTTCTCTTACAGGTCTAACACTTTCAAAAAACCTATACAACGCCCACCCGGAACAATATATAAAGCTAAACGAACCGTTCACTGGGTACTTATCCGTACGAAAATCCCTATTGATTTACCAGTTTTTAAAAGGAAGTAAAATGTGAAAAAAATATTTCTACATCCCATGGCCTTTCCCAACCATTTAAATTTTTCTCTTACAGGTCTAACACTTCCAAAAAACCAATACAACGCCCACCCGGAACAATATATAAAGCTAAACGAACCGTTCACTGGGTACTTATCCGTACGAAAAACCCTATTGATTTACCTGTTTTTACAAGGAAGTAAATGTGAAAAAAATATTTCTACATCCCATGGTTTTTCCCAACCATTTAAATTTTTCTCTTACAGGTCTAACACTTCCAAAAAACCAATACAACGCCCACCCGGAACAATATATAAAGCTAAACGAACCGTTCACTGGGTACTTATCCGTACGAAAATCCCTATTGATTTACCTGTTTTTAAAAGGAAATAAAATGTGAAAAAAATATTTCTACATCCCATGGCCTTTCCCAACCATTTAAATTTTTCTCTTACAGGTCTAACACTTTCAAAAAACCAATACAACGCCCACCCGGAACAATATATAAAGCTAAACGAACCGTTCACTGGGTACTTATCCGTACGAAAATCCCTATTGATTTACCAGTTTTTAAAAGGAAGTAAAATGTGAAAAAAATATTTCTACATCCCATGGCCTTTCCCAACCATTTAAATTTTTCTCTTACAGGTCTAACACTTCCAAAAAACCAATACAACGCCCACCCGGAACAATATATAAAGCTAAACGAACCGTTCACTGGGTACTTATCCGTACGAAAAACCCTATTGATTTACCTGTTTTTACAAGGAAGTAAATGTGAAAAAAATATTTCTACATCCCATGGTTTTTCCCAACCATTTAAATTTTTCTCTTACAGGTCTAACACTTTCAAAAAAGCCATACAACGCCCACCCGGAACAATATATAAAGCTAAACGAACCGTTCACTGGGTACATATCCGTACGAAAATCCCTATTGATTTTCCTGTTTTTACAAGGAAGTAAAATGTGAAAAAAATATTTCTACATCCATGGCCTTTCCCAACCATTTAAATTTTTCTCTTACAGGTCTAACACTTCCGAAAAACCAATACAACGCCCACCCGGAACAATATATAAAGCTAAACGAACCGTTCACTGGGCACTTATCCGTACGAAAAACCCTATTGATTTAACTGTTTTTACAAGGAAATAAAATGTGAAAAAAATATTTCTACATCCCATGGCCTTTCCCAACCATTTAAATTTTTCTCTTACAGGTCTAACGCTTCCGAAAAACCAATACAACGCCCACCCGGAACAATATATAAAGCTAAACGAACCGTTCACTGGGTAGTATATCCGTACGAAAATCCCTATTGATTTTCCTCTTTTTATAAGGAAGTAAAATGTGAAAAAATATTTCTACATCCCATGGCCTTTCCCAACCATTTAAATTTTTCTCTTACAGGTCTAACACTTCCAAAAAACCAATACAACGCCCACCCGGAACAATATATAAAGCTAAACGAACCGTTCACTGGGTACATATCCGTACGAAAATCCCTATTGATTTACCTGTTTTTAAAAGGAAATAAAATGTGAAAAAAATATTTCTACATCCCATGGCCTTTCCCAACCATTTAAATTTTTCTCTTAGAGGTCTAACACTTCTGAAAAACCAATACAACGCCCACCTGGAACAATATATAAAGCTAAACGAACCGTTCACTGGGTACTTATCCGTACAAAAAACCCTATTGATTTACCTGTTTTTACAAGGAAGTAAATGTGAAAAAAATATTTCTACATCCCATGGCCTTTCCCAACCATTTAAATTTTTCTCTTACAGGTCTAACACTTTCAAAAAACCAATACAACGCCCACCCGGAACAATATATAAAGCTAAACGAACCGTTCACTGGGTACTTATCCGTACGAAAATCCCTATTGATTTACCAGTTTTTAAAAGGAAGTAAAATGTGAAAAAAATATTTCTACATCCCATGGCCTTACCCAACCATTTAAATTTTTCTCTTACAGGTCTAACACTTCCAAAAAACCAATACAACGCCCACCCGGAACAATATATAAAGCTAAACGAACCGTTCACTGGGTACTTATCCGTACGAAAAACCCTATTGATTTACCTGTTTTTACAAGGAAGTAAATGTGAAAAAAATATTTCTACATCCCATGGCCTTTCCCAACCATTTAAATTTTTCTCTTACAGGTCTAACACTTCGGAAAATCTAAAACAACGCCCACCCCGAACAATATATAGAGATAAACGAACCGTTCACTAGGTACTTATCCGTCCGAAAATCCCTATCGATTTTCCTGTTTTTACAAGGAAGTAAAATGTGAAAAAAATATTTCTACATCCCATGGCCTTTCCCAACCATTTAAATTTTTCTCTTACAGGTCTAACACTTCCGAAAAACCAAAACAATGCCCACCCGGAACAATATATAAAGCTAAACGAACCGTTCACTGGGCACTTATCCGTACGAAAAACCCTATCGATTTACCTGTTTTTACAAGGAAATAAAATGTGAAAAAAATATTTCTACATCCCATGGCCTTTCCCAACCATTTAAATTTTTCTTTTACAGGTCTAACACTTCCGAAAAACCAAAACAACGCCCACCCGGAACAATATATAAAGCTAAATGAACGGTTCAATGGGTACTTATCCGTACGAAAATCCCCAATTGATTTTCCTGTTTTTACAAGGAAGTAAAATGTGAAAAAAATATTTCTACATCCCATGGCCTTTCCCAACCATTTAAATTTTTCTCTTACAGGTCTAACACTTCCGAAAAAACAATACAACGCCCACCCAGAACAATATATAAAGCTAAACGAACGGTTCACTGGGTACTTATCCGTACGAAAAACCCTATTGATTTACCTGTTTTTACAAGGAAGTAAATGTGAAAAAAATATTTCTACATCCCATGGCCTTTCCCAACCATTTAAATTTTTCTCTTACAGGTCTAACACTTCCGAAAAACCAATACAACGCCCACCCGGAAGAATATATAAAGATAAACGAACCGTTCACTGGGCACTTATCCGTACGAAAAACCCTATAGATTTACCTGTTTTTACAAGGAAATAAAATGTGAAAAAATATTTCTACATCCCATGGCCTTTCCCAACCATTTAAATTTTTTTCTTACAGGTCTAACGCTTCCGAAAAACCAATACAACGCCCACCCGGAACAATATATAAAGCTAAACGAACCGTTCACTGGGTACATATCCGTACGAAAATCCCTATTGATTTTCCTGTTTTTACAAGGAAGTAAAATGTGAAAAAAATATTTCTACATCCCATGGCCTTTCCCAACCATTTAAATTTTTCTCTTACAGGTCTAACACTTCCGAAAAACCAATACAACGCCCACCCGGAACAATATATAAAGCTAAACGAACCGTTCACTGGGCACTTATCCGTACGAAAAACCCTATTGATTTACCTGTTTTTACAAGGAAATAAAATGTGAAAAAAATATTTCTACATCCCATGGCCTTTCCCAACCATTTAAATTTTTCTCTTACAGGTCTAACACTTCCGAAAATCTAAAACAACGCCCACCCCGAACAATATATAGAGATAAACGAACCGTTCACTAGGTACTTATCCGTCCGAAAATCCCTATCGATTTTCCTGTTTTTACAAGGAAGTAAAATGTGAAAAAAATATTTCTACATCCCATGGCCTTTCCCAACCATTTAAATTTTTCTCTTACAGGTCTAACACTTCCGAAAAACCAAAACAATGCCCACCCGGAACAATATATAAAGCTAAACGAACCGTTCACTGGGCACTTATCCGTACGAAAAACCCTATCGATTTACCTGTTTTTACAAGGAAATAAAATGTGAAAAAAATATTTCTACATCCCATGGCCTTTCCCAACCATTTAAATTTTTCTTTTACAGGTCTAACACTTCCGAAAAACCAAAACAACGCCCACCCGGAACAATATATAAAGCTAAACGAACGGTTCAATGGGTACTTATCCGTACGAAAATCCCCAATTGATTTTCCTGTTTTTACAAGGAAGTAAAATGTGAAAAAAATATTTCTACATCCCATGGCCTTTCCCAACCATTTAAATTTTTCTCTTACAGGTCGAACACTTCCGAAAAAACAATACAACGCCCACCCGGAACAATATATAAAGCTAAACGAACGGTTCACTGGGTACTTATCCGTACGAAAAACCCTATTGATTTACCTGTTTTTACAAGGAAGTAAATGTGAAAAAAAAAATTTCTACATCCCATGGCCTTTCCCAACCATTTAAATTTTTCTCTTACAGGTCTAACACTTCTGAAAAACCAATACAACGCCCACCCGGAAGAATATATAAAGATAAACGAACCGTTCACTGGGCACTTATCCGTACGAAAAACCCTATAGATTTACCTGTTTTTACAAGGAAATAAAATGTGAAAAAATATTTCTACATCCCATGGCCTTTCCCAACCATTTAAATTTTTTTCTTACAGGTCTAACGCTTCCGAAAAACCAATACAACGCCCACCCGGAACAATATATAAAGCTAAACGAACCGTTCACTGGGTACATATCCGTACGAAAATCCCTATTGATTTTCCTGTTTTTACAAGGAAGTAAAATGTGAAAAAAATATTTCTACATCCCATGGCCTTTCCCAACCATTTAAATTTTTCTCTTACAGGTCTAACACTTCCGAAAAACCAATACAACGCCCACCCGGAACAATATATAAAGCTAAACGAACCGTTCACTGGGCACTTATCCGTACGAAAAACCCTATTGATTTACCTGTTTTTACAAGGAAATAAAATGTGAAAAAAATATTTCTACATCCCATGGCCTTTCCCAACCATTTAAATTTTTCTCTTACAGGTCTAACGCTTCCGAAAAACCAATAGAACGCCCACCCGGAACAATATATAAAGCTAAACGAAACGTTCACTGGGTACATATCCGTACGAAAATCCCTATTGATTTTCCTGTTTTTATAAGGAAGTAAAATGTGAAAAAAATATTTCTACATCCCATGGCCTTTCCCAACCATTTAAATTTTTCTCTTACAGGTCTAACACTTCCAAAAAACCAATACAACGCCCACCCGGAACAATATATAAAGCTAAACGAACCGTTCACTGGGTACTTATCCGTACGAAAAACCCTATTGATTTACCTGTTTTTACAAGGAAGTAAATGTGAAAAAAATATTTCTACATCCCATGGCCTTTCCCAACCATTTAAATTTTTCTCTTACAGGTCTAACACTTTCAAAAAAGCAATACAACGCCCACCCGGAACAATATATAAAGCTAAACGAACCGTTCACTGGGTACATATCCGTACGAAAATCCCTATTGATTTTCCTGTTTTCACAAGGAAGTAAAATGTGAAAAAAATATTTCTACATCCATGGCCTTTCCCAACCATTTAAATTTTTCTCTTACAGGTCTAACACTTCCGAAAAACCAATACAACGCCCACCCGGAACAACATATAAAGCTAAACGAACCGTTCACTGGGCACTTATCCGTACGAAAAACCCTATTGATTTAACTGTTTTTACAAGGAAATAAAATGTGAAAAAAATATTTCTACATCCCATGGCCTTTCCCAACCATTTAAATTTTTCTCTTACAGGTCTAACGCTTCCGAAAAACCAATACAACGCCCACCCGGAACAATATATAAAGCTAAACGAACCGTTCACTGGGTAGTATATCCGTACGAAAATCCCTATTGATTTTCCTGTTTTTATAAGGAAGTAAAATGTGAAAAAAATATTTCTACATCCCATGGCCTTTCCCAACCATTTAAATTTTTCTCTTACAGGTCTAACACTTCCAAAAAACCAATACAACGCCCACCCGGAACAATATATAAAGCTAAACGAACCGTTCACTGGGTACTTATCCGTACGAAAATCCCTATTGATTTACCTGTTTTTAAAAGGAAATAAAATGTGAAAAAAATATTTCTACATCCCATGGCCTTTCCCAACCATTTAAATTTTTCTCTTAGAGGTCTAACACTTCTGAAAAACCAATACAACGCCCACCTGGAACAATATATAAAGCTAAACGAACGGTTCAATGGGTACTTATCCGTACGAAAATCCCCAATTGATTTTCCTGTTTTTACAAGGAAGTAAAATGTGAAAAAAATATTTCTACATCCCATGGCCTTTCCCAACCATTTAAATTTTTCTCTTACAGGTCGAACACTTCCGAAAAAACAATACAACGCCCACCCGGAACAATATATAAAGCTAAACGAACGGTTCACTGGGTACTTATCCGTACGAAAAACCCTATTGATTTACCTGTTTTTACAAGGAAGTAAATGTGAAAAAAAAAATTTCTACATCCCATGGCCTTTCCCAACCATTTAAATTTTTCTCTTACAGGTCTAACACTTCTGAAAAACCAATACAACGCCCACCCGGAAGAATATATAAAGATAAACGAACCGTTCACTGGGCACTTATCCGTACGAAAAACCCTATAGATTTACCTGTTTTTACAAGGAAATAAAATGTGAAAAAATATTTCTACATCCCATGGCCTTTCCCAACCATTTAAATTTTTTTCTTACAGGTCTAACGCTTCCGAAAAACCAATACAACGCCCACCCGGAACAATATATAAAGCTAAACGAACCGTTCACTGGGTACATATCCGTACGAAAATCCCTATTGATTTTCCTGTTTTTACAAGGAAGTAAAATGTGAAAAAAATATTTCTACATCCCATGGCCTTTCCCAACCATTTAAATTTTTCTCTTACAGGTCTAACACTTCCGAAAAACCAATACAACGCCCACCCGGAACAATATATAAAGCTAAACGAACCGTTCACTGGGCACTTATCCGTACGAAAAACCCTATTGATTTACCTGTTTTTACAAGGAAATAAAATGTGAAAAAAATATTTCTACATCCCATGGCCTTTCCCAACCATTTAAATTTTTCTCTTACAGGTCTAACGCTTCCGAAAAACCAATAGAACGCCCACCCGGAACAATATATAAAGCTAAACGAAACGTTCACTGGGTACATATCCGTACGAAAATCCCTATTGATTTTCCTGTTTTTATAAGGAAGTAAAATGTGAAAAAAATATTTCTACATCCCATGGCCTTTCCCAACCATTTAAATTTTTCTCTTACAGGTCTAACACTTCCAAAAAACCAATACAACGCCCACCCGGAACAATATATAAAGCTAAACGAACCGTTCACTGGGTACTTATCCGTACGAAAAACCCTATTGATTTACCTGTTTTTACAAGGAAGTAAATGTGAAAAAAATATTTCTACATCCCATGGCCTTTCCCAACCATTTAAATTTTTCTCTTACAGGTCTAACGCTTCCGAAAAACCAATACAACGCCCACCCGGAACAATATATAAAGCTAAACGAACCGTTCACTGGGTAGTATATCCGTACGAAAATCCCTATTGATTTTCCTGTTTTTATAAGGAAGTAAAATGTGAAAAAAATATTTCTACATCCCATGGCCTTTCCCAACCATTTAAATTTTTCTCTTACAGGTCTAACACTTTCAAAAAACCAATACAACGCCCACCCGGAACAATATATAAAGCTAAACGAACCGTTCACTGGGTACTTATCCGTACGAAAATCCCTATTGATTTACCTGTTTTTAAAAGGAAATAAAATGTGAAAAAAATATTTCTACATCCCATGGCCTTTCCCAACCATTTAAATTTTTCTCTTAGAGGTCTAACACTTCTGAAAAACCAATACAACGCCCACCTGGAACAATATATAAATCTAAACGAACCGTTCACTGGGTACTTATCCGTACGAAAAACCCTATTGATTTACCTGTTTTTACAAGGAAGTAAATGTGAAAAAAATATTTCTACATCCCATGGCCTTTCCCAACCATTTAAATTTTTCTCTTACAGGTCTAACACTTTCAAAAAACCAATACAACGCCCACCCGGAACAATATATAAAGCTAAACGAACCGTTCACTGGGTACTTATCCGTACGAAAATCCCTATTGATTTACCAGTTTTTAAAAGGAAGTAAAATGTGAAAAAAATATTTCTACATCCCATGGCCTTTCCCAACCATTTAAATTTTTCTCTTACAGGTCTAACACGTCCGAAAAACCAATACAACGCCCACCCGGAACAATATATAAAGCTAAACGAACCGTTCACTGGTCACTTATCCGTACGAAAAACCCTATTGATTTACCTGTATTTACAAGAAAATAAAATGTGAAAAAAATATTTCTACATCCCATGGCCTTTCCCAACCATTTAAATTTTTCTCTTACAGGTCTAACGCTTCCGAAAAACCAATACAACGCCCACCCGGAACAATATATAAAGCTAAACGAAACGTTCACTGGGTACATATCCGTACGAAAATCCCTATTGATTTTCCTGTTTTTATAAGGAAGTAAAATGTGAAAAAAATATTTCTACATCCCATGGCCTTTCCCAACCATTTAAATTTTTCTCTTACAGGTCTAACACTTCCAAAAAACCAATACAACGCCCACCCGGAACAATATATAAAGCTAAACGAACCGTTCACTGGGTACTTATCCGTACGAAAATCCCTATTGATTTAGCTGTTTTTAAAAGGAAATAAAATGTGAAAAAAATATTTCTACATCCCATGGCCTTTCCCAACCATTTAAATTTTTCTCTTACAGGTCTAACACTTTCAAAAAAGCAATACAACGCCCACCCGGAACAATATATAAAGCTAAACGAACCGTTCACTGGGTACATATCCGTACGAAAATCCCTATTGATTTACCTGTTTTTAAAAGGAAATAAAATGTGAAAAAAATATTTCTACATCCCATGGCCTTTCCCAACCATTTAAATTTTTCTCTTAGAGGTCTAACACTTCTGAAAAACCAATACAACGCCCACCTGGAACAATATATAAAGCTAAACGAACCGTTCACTGGGTACTTATCCGTACGAAAAACCCTATTGATTTACCTGTTTTTACAAGGAAGTAAATGTGAAAAAAATATTTCTACATCCCATGGCCTTTCCCAACCATTTAAATTTTTCTCTTACAGGTCTAACACTTTCAAAAAACCAATACAACGCCCACCCGGAACAATATATAAAGCTAAACGAACCGTTCACTGGGTACTTATCCGTACGAAAATCCCTATTGATTTACCAGTTTTTAAAAGGAAGTAAAATGTGAAAAAAATATTTCTACATCCCATGGCCTTTCCCAACCATTTAAATTTTTCTCTTACAGGTCTAACACTTCCAAAAAACCAATACAACGCCCACCCGGAACAATATATAAAGCTAAACGAACCGTTCACTGGGTACTTATCCGTACGAAAAACCCTATTGATTTACCTGTTTTTACAAGGAAGTAAATGTGAAAAAAATATTTCTACATCCCATGGCCTTTCCCAACCATTTAAATTTTTCTCTTACAGGTCTAACACTTCCGAAAATCCAAAACAACGCCCACCCCGAACAATATATAGAGATAAACGAACCGTTCACTAGGTACTTATCCGTCCGAAAATCCCTATCGATTTTCCTGTTTTTACAAGGAAGTAAAATGTGAAAAAAATATTTCTACATCCCATGGCCTTTCCCAACCATTTAAATTTTTCTCTTACAGGTCTAACACTTCCGAAAAACCAAAACAATGCCCACCCGGAACAATATATAAAGCTAAACGAACCGTTCACTGGGCACTTATCCGTACGAAAAACCCTATCTATTTACCTGTTTTTACAAGGAAATAAAATGTGAAAAAAATATTTCTACATCCCATGGCCTTTCCCAACCATTTAAATTTTTCTTTTACAGGTCTAACACTTCTGAAAAACCAAAACAACGCCCACCCGGAACAATATATAAAGCTAAACGAACGGTTCACTGGGTACTTATCCGTACGAAAATCCCCAATTGATTTTCCTGTTTTTACAAGGAAGTAAAATGTGAAAAAAATATTTCTACATCCCATGGCCTTTCCCAACCATTTAAATTTTTCTCTTACAGGTCTAACACTTCCGAAAAAACAATACAACGCCCACCCGGAACAATATATAAAGCTAAACGAACGGTTCACTGGGTACTTATCCGTACGAAAAACCCTATTGATTTACCTGTTTTTACAAGGAAGTAAATGTGAAAAAAATATTTCTACATCCCATGGCCTTTCCCAACCATTTAAATTTTTCTCTTACAGGTCTAACACTTCCGAAAAACCAATACAACGCCCACCCGGAAGAATATATAAAGATAAACGAACCGTTCACTGGGTACTTATCCGTATGAAAATCCCTATCGATTTTCCTGTTTTTACAAGGAAGTAAAATGTGAAAAAAATATTTCTACATCCCATGGCTTTTCCCAGCCATTTAAATTTTTCTCTTACAGGTCTAACAGTTCCGAAAAAACAATACAACGCCCACCCTGAACAATGTATAAAGCTAAACAAACCGTTCACTGGGCACTTATCCGTACGAAAAACCCTATAGATTTACCTGTTTTTACAAGGAAATAAAATGTGAAAAAATATTTCTACATCCCATGGCCTTTCCCAACCATTTAAATTTTTTTCTTACAGGTCTAACGCTTCCGAAAAACCAATACAACGCCCACCCGGAACAATATATAAAGCTAAACGAACCGTTCACTGGGTACATATCCGTACGAAAATCCCTATTGATTTTCCTGTTTTTACAAGGAAGTAAAATGTGAAAAAAATATTTCTACATCCCATGGCCTTTCCCAACCATTTAAATTTTTCTCTTACAGGTCTAACACTTCCGAAAAACCAATACAACGCCCACCCGGAACAATATATAAAGCTAAACGAACCGTTCACTGGGCACTTATCCGTACGAAAAACCCTATTGATTTACCTGTTTTTACAAGGAAATAAAATGTGAAAAAAATATTTCTACATCCCATGGCCTTTCCCAACCATTTAAATTTTTCTCTTACAGGTCTAACGCTTCCGAAAAACCAATAGAACGCCCACCCGGAACAATATATAAAGCTAAACGAAACGTTCACTGGGTACATATCCGTACGAAAATCCCTATTGATTTTCCTGTTTTTATAAGGAAGTAAAATGTGAAAAAAATATTTCTACATCCCATGGCCTTTCCCAACCATTTAAATTTTTCTCTTACAGGTCTAACACTTGCAAAAAAACAATACAACGCCCACCCGGAACAATATATAAAGCTAAACGAACAGTTCACTGGGTACTTATCCGTACGAAAAACCCTATTGATTTACCTGTGTTTACAAGGAAGTAAATGTGAAAAAAATATTTCTACATCCCATGGCCTTTCCCAACCATTTAAATTTTTCTCTTACAGGTCTAACACTTTCAAAAAAGCAATACAACGCCCACCCGGAACAATATATAAAGCTAAACGAACCGTTCACTGGGTACATATCCGTACGAAAATCCCTATTGATTTTCCTGTTTTTACAAGGAAGTAAAATGTGAAAAAAATATTTCTACATCCATGGCCTTTCCTAACCATTTAAATTTTTCTCTTACAGGTCTAACACTTCCGAAAAACCAATACAACGCCCACCCGGAACAACATATAAAGCTAAACGAACCGTTCACTGGGCACTTATCCGTACGAAAAACCCTATTGATTTAACTGTTTTTACAAGGAAATAAAATGTGAAAAAAATATTTCTACATCCCATGGCCTTTCCCAACCATTTAAATTTTTCTCTTAGAGGTCTAACGCTTCCGAAAAACCAATACAACGCCCACCCGGAACAATATATAAAGCTAAACGAACCGTTCACTGGGTAGTATATCCGTACGAAAATCCCTATTGATTTTCCTGTTTTTATAAGGAAGTAAAATGTGAAAAAAATATTTCTACATCCCATGGCCTTTCCCAACCATTTAAATTTTTCTCTTACAGGTCTAACACTTCCAAAAAACCAATACAACGCCCACCCGGAACAATATATAAAGCTAAACGAACCGTTCACTGGGTACTTATCCGTACGAAAATCCCTATTGATTTACCTGTTTTTAAAAGGAAATAAAATGTGAAAAAAATATTTCTACATCCCATGGCCTTTCCCAACCATTTAAATTTTTCTCTTAGAGGTCTAACACTTCTGAAAAACCAATACAACGCCCACCTGGAACAATATATAAAGCTAAACGAACCGTTCACTGGGTACTTATCCGTACGAAAAACCCTATTGATTTACCTGTTTTTACAAGGAAGTAAATGTGAAAAAAATATTTCTACATCCCATGGCCTTTCCCAACCATTTAAATTTTTCTCTTACAGGTCTAACACTTTCAAAAAACCAATACAACGCCCACCCGGAACAATATATAAAGCTAAACGAACCGTTCACTGGGTACTTATCCGTACGAAAATCCCTATTGATTTACCAGTTTTTAAAAGGAAGTAAAATGTGAAAAAAATATTTCTACATCCCATGGCCTTTCCCAACCATTTAAATTTTTCTCTTACAGGTCTAACACGTCCGAAAAACCAATACAACGCCCACCCGGAACAATATATAAAGCTAAACGAACCGTTCACTGGTCACTTATCCGTACCAAAAACCCTATTGATTTACCTGTATTTACAAGAAAATAAAATGTGAAAAAAATATTTCTACATCCCATGGCCTTTCCCAACCATTTAAATTTTTCTCTTACAGGTCTAACGCTTCCGAAAAACCAATACAACGCCCACCCGGAACAATATATAAAGCTAAACGAAACGTTCACTGGGTACATATCCGTACGAAAATCCCTATTGATTTTCCTGTTTTTATAAGGAAATAAAATGTGAAAAAAATATTTCTACATCCCATGGCCTTTCCCAACCATTTAAATTTTTCTCTTACAGGTCTAACACTTCCAAAAAACCAATACAACGCCCACCCGGAACAATATATAAAGCTAAACGAACCGTTCACTGGGTACTTATCCGTACGAAAATCCCTATTGATTTAGCTGTTTTTAAAAGGAAATAAAATGTGAAAAAAATATTTCTACATCCCATGGCCTTTCCCAACCATTTAAATTTTTCTCTTACAGGTCTAACACTTCTGAAAAACCAATACAACGCCCACCCGGAACAATATATAAAGCTAAACGAACCGTTCACTGGGTACTTATCCATACGAAAAACCCTATTGATTTACCTGTTTTTACAAGGAAGTAAATGTGAAAAAAATATTTCTACATCCCATGGCCTTTCCCAACCATTTAAATTTTTCTCTTACAGGTCTAACGCTTCCGAAAAACCAATACAACGCCCACCCGGAACAATATATAAAGCTAAACGAACCGTTCACTGGGTAGTATATCCGTACGAAAATCCCTATTGATTTTCCTGTTTTTATAAGGAAGTAAAATGTGAAAAAAATATTTCTACATCCCATGGCCTTTCCCAACCATTTAAATTTTTCTCTTACAGGTCTAACACTTCCAAAAAACCAATACAACACCCACCCGGAACAATATATAAAGCTAAACGAACCATTCACTGGGTACTTATCCGTACGAAAATCCCTATTGATTTACCTGTTTTTAAAAGGAAATAAAATGTGAAAAAAATATTTCTACATCCCATGGCCTTTCCCAACCATTTAAATTTTTCTCTTACAGGTCTAACACTTCCAAAAAACCAATACAACGCCCACCCGGAACAATATATAAAGCTAAACGAACCGTTCACTGGGTACTTATCCGTACGAAAATCCCTATTGATTTAGCTGTTTTTAAAAGGAAATAAAATGTGAAAAAAATATTTCTACATCCCATGGCCTTTCCCAACCATTTAAATTTTTCTCTTACAGGTCTAACACTTCTGAAAAACCAATACAACGCCCACCCGGAACAATATATAAAGCTAAACGAACCGTTCACTGGGTACTTATCCATACGAAAAACCCTATTGATTTACCTGTTTTTACAAGGAAGTAAATGTGAAAAAAATATTTCTACATCCCATGGCCTTTCCCAACCATTTAAATTTTTCTCTTACAGGTCTAACGCTTCCGAAAAACCAATACAACGCCCACCCGGAACAATATATAAAGCTAAACGAACCGTTCACTGGGTAGTATATCCGTACGAAAATCCCTATTGATTTTCCTGTTTTTATAAGGAAGTAAAATGTGAAAAAAATATTTCTACATCCCATGGCCTTTCCCAACCATTTAAATTTTTCTCTTACAGGTCTAACACTTCCAAAAAACCAATACAACGCCCACCCGGAACAATATATAAAGCTAAACGAACCGTTCACTGGGTACTTATCCGTACGAAAATCCCTATTGATTTACCTGTTTTTAAAAGGAAATAAAATGTGAAAAAAATATTTCTACATCCCATGGCCTTTCCCAACCATTTAAATTTTTCTCTTAGAGGTCTAACACTTCTGAAAAACCAATACAACGCCCACCTGGAACAATATATAAAGCTAAACGAACCGTTCACTGGGTACTTATCCGTACGAAAAACCCTATTGATTTACCTGTTTTTACAAGGAAGTAAATGTGAAAAAAATATTTCTACATCCCATGGCCTTTCCCAACCATTTAAATTTTTCTCTTACAGGTCTAACACTTTCAAAAAACCAATACAACGCCCACCCGGAACAATATATAAAGCTAAACGAACCGTTCACTGGGTACTTATCCGTACGAAAATCCCTATTGATTTACCAGTTTTTAAAAGGAAGTAAAATGTGAAAAAAATATTTCTACATCCCATGGCCTTTCCCAACCATTTAAATTTTTCTCTTACAGGTCTAACACTTCCGAAAAAACAATACAACGCCCACCCGGAATAATATATAAAGCTAAACGAACGGTTCACTGGGTACTTATCCGTACGAAAAACCCTATTGATTTACCTGTTTTTACAAGGAAGTAAATGTGAAAAAAATATTTCTACATCCCATGGCCTTTCCCAACCATTTAAATTTTTCTCTTACAGGTCTAACACTTCCGAAAAACCAATACAACGCCCACCCGGAAGAATATATAAAGATAAATGAACCGTTCACTGGGTACTTATCCGTATGAAAATCCCTATCGATTTTCCTGTTTTTACAAGGAAGTAAAATGTGAAAAAATATTTCTACATCCCATGGCTTTTCCCAGCCATTTAAATTTTTCTCTTACAGGTCTAACACTTCCGAAAAACCAATACAACGCCCACCCTGAACAATGTATAAAGCTAAACAAACCGTTCACTGGGCACTTATCCGTACGAAAAACCCTATAGATTTACCTGTTTTTACAAGGAAATAAAATGTGAAAAAATATTTCTACATCCCATGGCCTTTCCCAACCATTTAAATTTTTTTCTTACAGGTCTAACGCTTCCGAAAAACCAATACAACGCCCACCCGGAACAATATATAAAGCTAAACGAACCGTTCACTGGGTACATATCCGTACGAAAATCCGTATTGATTTTCCTGTTTTTACAAGGAAGTAAAATGTGAAAAAAATATTTCTACATCCCATGGCCTTTCCCAACCATTTAAATTTTTCTCTTACAGGTCTAACACTTCCGAAAAACCAATACAACGCCCACCCGGAACAATATATAAAGCTAAACGAACCGTTCACTGGGCACTTATCCGTACGAAAAACCCTATTGATTTACCTGTTTTTACAAGGAAATAAAATGTGAAAAAAATATTTCTACATCCCATGGCCTTTCCCAACCATTTAAATTTTTCTCTTACAGGTCTAACGCTTCCGAAAAACCAATACAACGCCCACCCGGAACAATATATAAAGCTAAACGAAACGTTCACTGGGTACATATCCGTACGAAAATCCCTATTGATTTTCCTGTTTTTATAAGGAAGTAAAATGTGAAAAAAATATTTCTACATCCCATGGCCTTTCCCAACCATTTAAATATTTCTCTTACAGGTCTAACACTTCCAAAAAACCAATACAACGCCCACCCGGAACAATATATAAAGCTAAACGAACCGTTCACTGGGTACTTATCCGTACGAAAAACCCTATTGATTTACCTGTTTTTACAAGGAAGTAAATGTGAAAAAAATATTTCTACATCCCATGGCCTTTCCCAACCATTTAATTTTTTCTCTTACAGGTCTAACACTTTCAAAAAAGCAATACAACGCCCACCCGGAACAATATATAAAGCTAAACGAACCGTTCACTGGGTACATATCCGTACGAAAATCCCTATTGATTTTCCTGTTTTTACAAGGAAGTAAAATGTGAAAAAAATATTTCTACATCCATGGCCTTTCCCAACCATTTAAATTTTTCTCTTACAGGTCTAACACTTCTGAAAAACCAATACAACGCCCACCCGGAACAATATATAAAGCTAAACGAACCGTTCACTGGGTACTTATCCATACGAAAAACCCTATTGATTTACCTGTTTTTACAAGGAAGTAAATGTGAAAAAAATATTTCTACATCCCATGGCCTTTCCCAACCATTTAAATTTTTCTCTTACAGGTCTAACGCTTCCGAAAAACCAATACAACGCCCACCCGGAACAATATATAAAGCTAAACGAACCGTTCACTGGGTAGTATATCCGTACGAAAATCCCTATTGATTTTCCTGTTTTTACAAGGAAGTAAAATGTGAAAAAAATATTTCTACATCCATGGCCTTTCCCAACCATTTAAATTTTTCTCTTACAGGTCTAACACTTCTGAAAAACCAATACAACGCCCACCCGGAACAATATATAAAGCTAAACGAACCGTTCACTGGGTACTTATCCATACGAAAAACCCTATTGATTTACCTGTTTTTACAAGGAAGTAAATGTGAAAAAAATATTTCTACATCCCATGGCCTTTCCCAACCATTTAAATTTTTCTCTTACAGGTCTAACGCTTCCGAAAAACCAATACAACGCCCACCCGGAACAATATATAAAGCTAAACGAACCGTTCACTGGGTAGTATATCCGTACGAAAATCCCTATTGATTTTCCTGTTTTTATAAGGAAGTAAAATGTGAAAAAAATATTTCTACATCCCATGGCCTTTCCCAACCATTTAAATTTTTCTCTTACAGGTCTAACACTTCCAAAAAACCAATACAACGCCCACCCGGAACAATATATAAAGCTAAACGAACCGTTCACTGGGTACTTATCCGTACGAAAATCCCTATTGATTTACCTGTTTTTAAAAGGAAATAAAATGTGAAAAAAATATTTCTACATCCCATGGCCTTTCCCAACCATTTAAATTTTTCTCTTAGAGGTCTAACACTTCTGAAAAACCAATACAACGCCCACCTGGAACAATATATAAAGCTAAACGAACCGTTCACTGGGTACTTATCCGTACGAAAAACCCTATTGATTTACCTGTTTTTACAAGGAAGTAAATATGAAAAAAATATTTCTACATCCCATGGCCTTTCCCAACCATTTAAATTTTTCTCTTACAGGTCTAACACTTTCAAAAAACCAATACAACGCCCACCCGGAACAATATATAAAGCTAAACGAACCGTTCACTGGGTACTTATCCGTACGAAAATCCCTATTGATTTACCAGTTTTTAAAAGGAAGTAAAATGTGAAAAAAATATTTCTACATCCCATGGCCTTTCCCAACCATTTAAATTTTTCTCTTACAGGTCTAACACTTCCGAAAAAACAATACAACGCCCACCCGGAACAATGTATAAAGCTAAACAAACCGTTCACTGGGCACTTATCCGTACGAAAAACCCTATAGATTTACCTGTTTTTACAAGGAAATAAAATGTGAAAAAATATTTCTACATCCCATGGCCTTTCCCAACCATTTAAATTTTTTTCTTACAGGTCTAACGCTTCCGAAAAACCAATACAACGCCCACCCGGAACAATATATAAAGCTAAACGAACCGTTCACTGGGTACATATCCGTACGAAAATCCGTATTGATTTTCCTGTTTTTACAAGGAAGTAAAATGTGAAAAAAATATTTCTACATCCCATGGCCTTTCCCAACCATTTAAATTTTTCTCTTACAGGTCTAACACTTCCGAAAAACCAATACAACGCCCACCCGGAACAATATATAAAGCTAAACGAACCGTTCACTGGGCACTTATCCGTACGAAAAACCCTATTGATTTACCTGTTTTTACAAGGAAATAAAATGTGAAAAAAATATTTCTACATCCCATGGCCTTTCCCAACCCTTTAAATTTTTCTCTTACATGTCTAACGCTTCCGAAAAACCAATACAACGCCCACCCGGAACAATATATAAAGCTAAACGAAACGTTCACTGGGTACATATCCGTACGAAAATCCCTATTGATTTTCCTGTTTTTATAAGGAAGTAAAATGTGAAAAAAATATTTCTACATCCCATGGCCTTTCCCAACCATTTAAATTTTTCTCTTACAGGTCTAACACTTCCAAAAAACCAATACAACGCCCACCCGGAACAATATATAAAGCTAAACGAACCGTTCACTGGGTACTTATCCGTACGAAAAACCCTATTGATTTACCTGTTTTTACAAGGAAGTAAATGTGAAAAAAATATTTCTACATCCCATGGCCTTTCCCAACCATTTAAATTTTTCTCTTACAGGTCTAACACTTTCAAAAAAGCAATACAACGCCCACCCGGAACAATATATAAAGCTAAACGAACTGTTCACTGGGTACATATCCGTACGAAAATCCCTATTGATTTTCCTGTTTTTACAAGGAAGTAAAATGTGAAAAAAATATTTCTACATCCATGGCCTTTCCCAACCATTTAAATTTTTCTCTTACAGGTCTAACACTTCCGAAAAACCAATACAACGCCCACCCGGAACAATATATAAAGCTAAACGAACCGTTCACTGGTCACTTATCCGTACGAAAAACCCTATTGATTTACCTGTATTTACAAGAAAATAAAATGTGAAAAAAATATTTCTACATCCCATGGCCTTTCCCAACCATTTAAATTTTTCTCTTACAGGTCTAACGCTTCCGAAAAACCAATACAACGCCCACCCGGAACAATATATAAAGCTAAACGAAACGTTCACTGGGTACTTATCCGTACGAAAAACACTATTGATTTACCTGTTTTTACAAGGAAGTATATGTGAAAAAAATATTTCTACATCCCATGGCCTTTCCCAACCATTTAAATTTTTCTCTTACAGGTGTAACACTTCCGAAAAACCAAAACAACGCCCACCCGGAACAATATATAAAGCTAAACGAACCGTTCACTGGGCACTTATCCGTACGAAAAACCCTATTGATTTACCTGTTTTTACAAGGAAATAAAATGTGAAAAAATATTTCTACATCCCATGGCCTTTCCCAACCTTTTAAATTTTTCTCTTACAGGTCTAACACTTCCGAAAAACCAAAACAACGCCCACCCGGAACAATATATAAAGCTAAACGAACGGTTCACTGGGTACTTATCCGTACGAAAATCCCTATTGATTTTCCTGTTTTTACAAGGAAGTAAAATGTGAAAAAAATATTTCTACATCCCATGGCCTTTCCCAACCATTTAAATTTTTCTCTTACAGGTCTAACACTTCCGAAAAACCAATACAACGCCCACCCGGAACAATATATAAAGCTAAACGAACCGTTCACTGGGTACTTATCCGTACGAAAAACACTATTGATTTACCTGTTTTTACAAGGAAGTATATGTGAAAAAAATATTTCTACATCCCATGGCCTTTCCCAACCATTTAAATTTTTCTCTTACAGGTGTAACACTTCCGAAAAACCAAAACAACGCCCACCCGGAACAATATATAAAGCTAAACGAACCGTTCACTGGGCACTTATCCGTACGAAAAACCCTATTGATTTACCTGTTTTTACAAGGAAATAAAATGTGAAAAAATATTTCTACATCCCATGGCCTTTCCCAACCTTTTAAATTTTTCTCTTACAGGTCTAACACTTCCGAAAAACCAAAACAACGCCCACCCGGAACAATATATAAAGCTAAACGAAGGGTTCACTGGGTACTTATCCGTACGAAAATCCCTATTGATTTTCCTGTTTTTACAAGGAAGTAAAATGTGAAAAAAATATTTCTACATCCCATGGCCTTTCCCAACCATTTAAATTTTTCTCTTACAGGTCTAACACTTCCGAAAAAACAATACAACGCCCACCCGGAACAATCTATAAAGCTAAACGAACCGTTCACTAGGTACTTATCCGTACGAAAAACCCTATTGATTTACCTGTTTTTACAAGGAAGAAAATGTGAAAAAAATATTTCTACATCCCATGGCCTTTCCCAACCATTTAAATTTTTCTCTTACAGGTCTAACACTTCTGAAAAACCAATACAACGCCCACCCGGAACAATATATAAAGCTAAACGAACCGTTCACTGGGTACTTATCCGTACGAAAAACACTATTGATTTACCTGTTTTTACAAGGAAGTATATGTGAAAAAAATATTTCTACATCCCATGGCCTTTCCCAACCATTTAAATTTTTCTCTTACAGGTCTAACACTTCCGAAAAACCAAAACAACGCCCACCCGGAACAATATATAAAGCTAAACGAACCGTTCCCTGGGCAAATATCCGTACGAAAAACCCTATTGATTTACCTGTTTTTACAAGGAAATAAAATGTGAAAAAATATTTCTACATCCCATGGCCTTTCCCAACCTTTTAAATTTTTCTCTTACAGGTCTAACTCTTCCGAAAAACCAAAACAACGCCCACCCGGAACAATATATAAAGCTAAACGAACGGTTCACTGGGTACTTATCCGTACGAAAATCCCTATTGATTTTCCTGTTTTTACAAGGAAGTAAAATGTGAAAAAAATATTTCTACATCCCATGGCCTTTCCCAACCATTTAAATTTTTCTCTTACAGGTCTAACACTTCCGAAAAACCAATACAACGCCCACCCGGAACAATATATAAAGCTAAACGAACCGTTCACTGGGTACTTATCCGTACGAAAAACACTATTGATTTACCTGTTTTTACAAGCAAGTATATGTGAAAAAAATATTTCTACATCCCATGGCCTTTCCCAACCATTTAAATTTTTCTCTTACAGGTGTAACACTTCCGAAAAACCAAAACAACGCCCACCCGGAACAATATATAAAGCTAAACGAACCGTTCACTGGGCACTTATCCGTACGAAAAACCCTATTGATTTACCTGTTTTTACAAGGAAATAAAATGTGAAAAAATATTTCTACATCCCATGGCCTTTCCCAACCTTTTAAATTTTTCTCTTACAGGTCTAACACTTCCGAAAAACCAAAACAACGCCCACCCGGAACAATATATAAAGCTAAACGAACGGTTCACTGGGTACTTATCCGTACGAAAATCCCTATTGATTTTCCTGTTTTTACAAGGAAGTAAAATGTGAAAAAAATATTTCTACATCCCATGGCCTTTCCCAACCATTTAAATTTTTCTCTTACAGGTCTAACACTTCCGAAAAAACAATACAACGCCCACCCGGAACAATATATAAAGCTCAACGAACGGTTCACTGGGTACTTATCTGTACGAAAAACCCTATTGATTTACCAGTTTTTACAAGGAAGTAAATGTGAAAAAAATATTTCTACATCCCATGGCCTTTCCCAACCATTTAAATTTTTCTCTTACAGGTCTAACACATCCGAAAAACCTATACAACGCCCACCCGGAAGAATATATAAAGATAAACGAACCGTTCACTGGGTACTTATCCGTATGAAAATCCCTATCGATTTTCCTGTATTTACAAGGAAGTAAAATGTGAAAAAAATATTTCTACATCCCATGGCCTTTCCCAACCATTTAAATTTTTCTCTTACAGGTCTAACACTTCCGAAAAAACAATACAACGCCCACCCGGAACAATCTATAAAGCTAAACGAACCGTTCACTAGGTACTTATCCGTACGAAAAACCCTATTGATTTACCTGTTTTTACAAGGAAGAAAATGTGAAAAAAATATTTCTACATCCCATGGCCTTTCCCAACCATTTAAATTTTTCTCTTACAGGTCTAACACTTCTGAAAAACCAATACAACGCCCACCCGGAACAATATATAAAGCTAAACGAACCGTTCACTGGGTACTTATCCGTACGAAAAACACTATTGATTTACCTGTTTTTACAAGGAAGTATATGTGAAAAAAATATTTCTACATCCCATGGCCTTTCCCAACCATTTAAATTTTTCTCTTACAGGTCTAACACTTCCGAAAAACCAAAACAACGCCCACCCGGAACAATATATAAAGCTAAACGAACCGTTCCCTGGGCACTTATCCGTACGAAAAACCCTATTGATTTACCTGTTTTTACAAGGAAATAAAATGTGAAAAAATATTTCTACATCCCATGGCCTTTCCCAACCGTTTAAATTTTTCTCTTACAGGTCTAACACTTCCGAAAAACCAAAACAACGCCCACCCGGAACAATATATAAAGCTAAACGAACGGTTCACTGGGTACTTATCCGTACGAAAATCCCTATTGATTTTCCTGTTTTTACAAGGAAGTAAAATGTGAAAAAAATATTTCTACATCCCATGGCCTTTCCCAACCATTTAAATTTTTCTCTTACAGGTCTAACACTTCCGAAAAACCAATACAACGCCCACCCGGAACAATATATAAAGCTAAACGAACCGTTCACTGGGTACTTATCCGTACGAAAAACACTATTGATTTACCTGTTTTTACAAGGAAGTATATGTGAAAAAAATATTTCTACATCCCATGGCCTTTCCCAACCATTTAAATTTTTCTCTTACAGGTGTAACACTTCCGAAAAACCAAAACAACGCCCACCCGGAACAATATATAAAGCTAAACGAACCGTTCACTGGGCACTTATCCGTACGAAAAACCCTATTGATTTACCTGTTTTTACAAGGAAATAAAATGTGAAAAAATATTTCTACATCCCATGGCCTTTCCCAACCTTTTAAATTTTTCTCTTACAGGTCTAACACTTCCGAAAAACCAAAACAACGCCCACCCGGAACAATATATAAAGCTAAACGAACGGTTCACTGGGTACTTATCCGTACGAAAATCCCTATTGATTTTCCTGTTTTTACAAGGAAGTAAAATGTGAAAAAAATATTTCTACATCCCATGGCCTTTCCCAACCATTTAAATTTTTCTCTTACAGGTCTAACACTTCCGAAAAAACAATACAACGCCCACCCGGAACAATATATAAAGCTCAACGAACGGTTCACTGGGTACTTATCTGTACGAAAAACCCTATTGATTTACCAGTTTTTACAAGGAAGTAAATGTGAAAAAAATATTTCTACATCCCATGGCCTTTCCCAACCATTTAAATTTTTCTCTTACAGGTCTAACACATCCGAAAAACCTATACAACGCCCACCCGGAAGAATATATAAAGATAAACGAACCGTTCACTGGGTACTTATCCGTATGAAAATCCCTATCGATTTTCCTGTATTTACAAGGAAGTAAAATGTGAAAAAAATATTTCTACATCCCATGGCCTTTCCCAACCATTTAAATTTTTCTCTTACAGGTCTAACACTTCCGAAAAAACAATACAACGCCCACCCGGAACAATGTATAAAGCTAAACAAACCGTTCACTGGGCACTTATCCGTACGAAAAACCCTATTGATTTACCTGTTTTTACAAGGAAATAAAATGTGAAAAAAATATTTCTACATCCCATGGCCTTTCCCAACCATTTAAATTTTTTTCTTACAGGTCTAACGCTTCCGAAAAACCAATACAACGCCCACCCGGAACAATATATAAAGCTAAACGAACCGTTCACTGGGTACATATCCGTACCAAAATCCCTATTGATTTTCCTGTTTTTATAAGGAAGTAAAATGTGAAAAAAATATTTCTACATCCCATGGCCTTTCCCAACCATTTAAATTTTTCTCTTACAGGTCTAACACTTCCGAAAAACCAATACAACGCCCACCCGGAACAATATATAAAGCTAAACGAACCGTTCACTGGGCACTTATCCGTACGAAAAACCCTATTGATTTAACTGTTTTTACAAGGAAATAAAATGTGAAAAAAATATTTCTACATCCCATGGCCTTTCCCAACCATTTAAATTTTTCTCTTACAGGTCTAACACTTCCGAAAAAACAATACAACGCCCACCCGGAACAATATATAATGCTAAACGAACCGTTCACTGGGCACTTCTCCGTACGAAAAACCCTATTGATTTACCTGTTTTTACAAGGAAATAAAATGTGAAAAAAATATTTCTACATCCCATGGCCTTTCCCAACCATTTAAATTTTTCTCTTACAGGTCTAACACTTGCGAAAAACTAATACAACTCCCACCCGGAAAATTATATAAAGCTAAACGAACCGTTCACTGGGTACTTATCCGTACGAAAAACCCTATTGATTTACCTGTTTTTACAAGGAAGTAAATGTGAAAAAAATATTTCTACATCCCATGGCCTTTCCCAACCATTGAAATTTTTCTCTTACAGGTTTAACACTTCCGAAAAACCAATACAACTCCCACCCGGAACAATATATAAAGCTAAACGAACCGTTCACTGGGCACGTATCCGTACGAAAAACCCTATTGATTTACCTGTTTTTAAAAGGAATTTAAATGTGAAAAAAATATTTCTACATCCCATGGCCTTTCCCAACCATTTAAATTTTTCTCTTACAGGTCTAACACTTCCAAAAAACCAATACAACGCCCACCCGGAACAATATATAAAGCTAAACGAACCGTTCACTGGGCACTTATCCGTAAGAAAAACCCTATTGATTTACCTGTTTTTACAAGGAATTAAAATGTGAAAAAAATATTTCTACATCCCATGGCCTTTCCCAACCATTTAAATTTTTCTCTTACAGGTCTAACACTTCCGAAAAACCAATACAACGCCCACCCGGAACAATATATAAAGCTAAACGAACCGTTCACTGGGTACATATCCGTACGAAAATCCCTATTGATTTTCCTGTTTTTACAAGGAAGTAAAATGTGAAAAAAATATTTCTACATCCCATGGCCTTTCCCAACCATTTAAATTTTTCTCTTACAGGTCTAACACTTCCGAAAAACCAATACAACGCCCACCCGGAACAATATATAAAGCTAAACGAACCGTTCACTTGGTACTTTTCCGTACGAAAATCCCTATTGATTTACCTGTTTTTAAAAGGAAATAAAATGTGAAAAAAATATTTCTACATCCCATGGCCTTTCCCAACCATTTAAATTTTTCTCTTACAGGTCTAACACTTCCGAAAAACCAATACAACGCCCACCCGGAACAATATATAAAGCTAAACGAACCGTTCACTGGGTACTTATCCGTACGAAAAACCCTATTGATTTACCTGTTTTTACAAGGAAGTAAATGTGAAAAAAATATTTCTACATCCCATGGCCTTTCCCAACGATTTAAATTTTTCTCTTACAGGTCTAACACTTCCGAAAATCCAATACAACGCCCACCCGGAAGAATATATAAAGATAAACGAACCGTTCACTAGGTACTTATCCGTACAAAAATCCCTATCCATTTTCCTGTTTTTACAAGGAAGTAAAATGTGAAAAAAATATTTCTACATCCCATGGCCTTTCCCAACCATTTAAATTTTTCTTTTACAGGTCTAACACTTCCGAAATACCAAAACAACGCCCACCCGGAACAATATATAAAGCTAAACGAACCGTTCACTGGGCACTTATCCGTACGAAAAACCCTATTGATTTACCTGTTTTTACAAGGAAATAAAATGTGAAAAAAATATTTCTACATCCCATGGCCTTTCCCAACCATTTAAATTTTTCTCTTACAGGTCTAACACTTCCGAAAAACCAATACAACGCCCACCCGGAACAATATATAAAGCTAAACGAACCGTTCACTGGGCTCTTATCCGTACGAAAATCCCTATCGATTTACCTGTATTTACAAGGAAATAAAATGTGAAAAAAATATTTCTACAAACCATGGCCTTTCCCAACCGTTTAAATTTTTCTCTTACAGGTCTAACACTTCCGAAAAACCAAAACAACGCCCACCCGGAACAATATATAAAGCTAAACGAACCGTTCACTGGGCACTTATCCGTACGAAAAACCCTATTGATTTACCTGTTTTTACAAGGAAATAAAATGTGAAAAAAATATTTTTACATCCCATGGCCTTTCCCAACCATTTAAATTTTTCTCTTACAGGTCTAACACTTCCGAAAAACCAATACAACGCCCACCCGGAACAATATATAAAGCTAAACGAACCGTTCACTGGGCACTTATACGTACGAAAAACCCTATTGATTTACCTGTTTTTACAAGGAAATAAAACGTGAAAAAAATATTTCTGCATCCCATGGCCTTTCCCAACCATTTAAATTTTTCTCTTACAGGTCTAACACTTCCGAAAAACCTAAACAATGCCCACCCGGAACAATATATAAAGCTAAACGAACCGTTCACTGGGCACTTATCCGTACGAAAAACCCTATTGATTTACCTGTATTTACAAGGAAATAAAATGTGAAAAAAATATTTCTACAAACCATGGCCTTTCCCAACCATTTAAATTTTTCTCTTACAGGTCTAACACTTCCGAAAAAACAATACAACGCCCACCCGGAACAATATATAATGCTAAACGAACCGTTCACTGGGCACTTCTCCGTACGAAAAACCCTATTGATTTACCTGTTTTTACAAGGAAATAAAATGTGAAAAAAATATTTCTACATCCCATGGCCTTTCCCAACCATTTAAATTTTTCTCTTACAGGTCTAACACTTCCGAAAAACCAAAACTACGCCCACCCGGAACAATATATAAAGCTAAACGAACCGTTCACTGGGTACATATCCGTACGAAAATCCCTATTGATTTTCCTGTTTTTACAAGGAAGTAAAATGTGAAAAAAATATTTCTACATCCCATGGCCTTTCCCAACCATTTAAATTTTTCTCTTACAGGTCTAACACTTCCGAAAAACCAATACAACGCCCACCCGGAACAATATATAAAGCTAAACGAACCGTTCACTTGGTACTTATCCGTACGAAAATCCCTATTGATTTACCTGTTTTTAAAAGGAAATAAAATGTGAAAAAAATATTTCTACATCCCATGGCCTTTCCCAACCATTTAAATTTTTCTCTTACAGGTCTAACACTTCCGAAAAACCAATACAACGCCCACCCGGAACAATATATAAAGCTAAACGAACCGTTCACTGCGTACTTATCCGTACGAAAAACCCTATTGATTTACCTGTTTTTACAAGGAAGTAAATGTGAAAAAAATATTTCTACATCCCATGGCCTTTCCCAACGATTTAAATTTTTCTCTTACAGGTCTAACACTTCCGAAAATCCAATACAACGCCCACCCGGAACAATATATAAAGCTAAACGAACCGTTCACTGGGTACTTATCCGTACAAAAATCCCTATCGATTTTCCTGTTTTTACAAGGATGTAAAATGTGAAAAAAATATTTCTACATCCCATGGCCTTTCCCAACCATTTAAATTTTTCTCTTACAGGTCTAACACTTCCGAAATACCAAAACAACGCCCACCCGGAACAATATATAAAGCTAAACGAACCGTTCACTGGGCACTTATCCGTACGAAAATCCCTATCGATTTTCCTGTTTTTACAAGGAAGTAAAATGTGAAAAAAATATTTCTACATCCCATGGCCTTTCCCAACCATTTAAATTTTTCTCTTACAGGTCTAACACTTCCGAAAAACCAATACAACGCCCACCCGGAACAATATATAAAGCTAAACGAACCGTTCACTGGGCACTTATCCGTACGAAAATCCCTATCGATTTACCTGTATTTACAAGGAAATAAAATGTGAAAAAAATATTTCTACAAACCATGGCCTTTCCCAACCGTTTAAATTTTTCTCTTACAGGTCTAACACTTCCGAAAAACCAAAACTACGCCCACCAGGAACAATATATAAAGCTAAACGAACCGTTCACTGGGCACTTATCCGTACGAAAAACCCTATTGATTTACCTGTTTTTACAAGGAAATAAAATGTGAAAAAAATATTTCTACATCCCATGGCCTTTCCCAACCATTTAAATTTTTCTCTTACAGGTCTAACACTTCCGAAAAACCAATACAACGCCCACCCGGAACAATATATAAAGCTAAACGAACCGTTCACTGGGCACTTATCCGTACGAAAATCCCTATTGATTTACCTGTTTTTACAAGGAAATAAAATGTGTAAAAAATATTTCTGCATCCCATGGCCTTTCCCAACCATTTAAATTTTTCTCTTACAGGTCTAACACTTCCGAAAAACCTAAACAATGCCCACCCGGAACAATATATAAAGCTAAACGAACCGTTCACTGGGCACTTATCCGTACGAAAAACCCTATTGATTTACCTGTTTTTACAAGGAAATAAAATGTGAAAAAAATATTTCTACATCCCATGGCCTTTCCCAACCATTTAAATTTTTCTCTTACAGGTCTAACACTTCCGAAAAACCAATACAACGCCCACCCGGAACAATATATAAAGCTAAACAAACCGTTCACTGGGCACTTATACGTACGAAAATCCCTATTGATTTTCCTGTTTTTACAAGGAAATAAAATGTGAAAAAAATATTTCTACAAACCATGGCCTTTCCCAACCATTTAAATTTTTCTCTTACAGGTCTAACACTTCCGAAAAACCAATACAACGCCCACCCGGAACAATATATAAAGCTAAACGAACGGTTCACTGGGTATTTATCCGTATGAAATTCCCTATTGATTTTCCTGTTTTTACAAGGAAGTAAAATGTGAATAAAATATTTCTACATCCCATGGCCTTTCCCAACCATTAAAATTTTTCTCTTACAGGTCTAACACTTCCGAAAAAACAATACAACGCCCACCCGGAACAATATATAAAGCTAAACGAACCGTTCACTGGGTACTTATCCGTACGAAAAACCCTATTGATTTACCTGTTTTTACAAGGAAGTAAATGTGAAAAAAATATTTCTACATCCCATGGCCTTTCCCAACCATTTAAATTTTTCTCTTACAGGTCTAACACTTCTGAAAAACTAAAACAACGCCCACCCGGAACAATATATAAAGCTAAACGAACTGTTCACTGGGTACTTATCCGTACAAAAATCCCTATTGATTTTCCTGTTTTTACAAGGAAGTAAAATGTGAAAAAAATATTTCTACATCCCATGGCCTTTCCCAACCATTTAAATTTTTCTCTTACAGGTCTAACACTTCTGAAAAACTAAAACAACGCCCACCCGGAACAATATAAAAAGCTAAACGAACCGTTCACTGGGCACTTATCCGTACGAAAAACCCTATTGATTTACCTGTTTTTACAAGGAAATAAAATGTGAAAAAAATATTTCTACATCCCATGGCCTTTCCCAACCATTTAAATTTTTCTCTTACAGGTCTAACACTTCCGAAAAACCAATACAACGCCCACCCGGAACAATATATAAAGCTAAACGAACCGTTCACTGGGCTCTTATCCGTACGAAAATCCCTATCGATTTACCTGTATTTACAAGGAAATAAAATGTGAAAAAAATATTTCTACAAACCATGGCCTTTCCCAACCGTTTAAATTTTTCTCTTACAGGTCTAACACTTCCGAAAAACCAATACAACGCCCACCCGGAACAATATATAAAGCTAAACGAACCGTTCACTGGGCACTTATCCGTACGAAAAACCCTATTGATTTACCTGTTTTTACAAGGAAATAAAATGTGAAAAAAATATTTTTACATCCCATGGCCTTTCCCAACCATTTAAATTTTTCTCTTACAGGTCTAACACTTCCGAAAAACCAATACAACGCCCACCCGGAACAATATATAAAGCTAAACGAACCGTTCACTGGGCACTTATACGTACGAAAAACCCAATTGATTTACCTGTTTTTACAAGGAAATAAAACGTGAAAAAAATATTTCTGCATCCCATGGCCTTTCCCAACCATTTAAATTTTTCTCTTACAGGTCTAACACTTCCGAAAAACCTAAACAATGCCCACCCGGAACAATATATAAAGCTAAACGAACCGTTCACTGGGCACTTATCCGTACGAAAAACCCTATTGATTTACCTGTTTTTACAAGGAAATAAAATGTGAAAAAAATATTTCTACATCCCATGGCCTTTCCCAACCATTTAAATTTTTCTCTTCCAGGTCTAACACTTCCGAAAAACCAATACAACGCCCACCCGGAACAATATATAAAGCTAAACAAACCGTTCACTGGGCACTTATACGTACGAAAATCCCTATCGATTTACCTGTATTTACAAGGAAATAAAATGTGAAAAAAATATTTCTACAAACCATGGCCTTTCCCAACCATTTAAATTTTTCTCTTACAGGTCTAACACTTCCGAAAAACCAATACAACGCCCACCCGGAACAATATATAAAGCTAAACGAACCGTTCACTGGGCACTTATCCGTACGAAAAACCCTATTGATTTAACTGTTTTTACAAGGAAATAAAATGTGAAAAAAATATTTCTACATCCCATGGCCTTTCCCAACCATTTAAATTTTTCTCTTACAGGTCTAACACTTCCGAAAAAACAATACAACGCCCACCCGGAACAATATATAATGCTAAACGAACCGTTCACTGGGCACTTCTCCGTACGAAAAACCCTATTGATTTACCTGTTTTTACAAGGAAATAAAATGTGAAAAAAATATTTCTACATCCCATGGCCTTTCCCAACCATTTAAATTTTTCTCTTACAGGTCTAACACTTCCGAAAAACCAAAACTACGCCCACCCGGAACAATATATAAAGCTAAACGAACCGTTCACTGGGTACATATCCGTACGAAAATCCCTATTGATTTTCCTGTTTTTACAAGGAAGTAAAATGTGAAAAAAATATTTCTACATCCCATGGCCTTTCCCAACCATTTAAATTTTTCTCTTACAGGTCTAACACTTCCGAAAAACCAATACAACGCCCACCCGGAACAATATATAAAGCTAAACGAACCGTTCACTTGGTACTTATCCGTACGAAAATCCCTATTGATTTACCTGTTTTTAAAAGGAAATAAAATGTGAAAAAAATATTTCTACATCCCATGGCCTTTCCCAACCATTTAAATTTTTCTCTTACAGGTCTAACACTTCCGAAAAACCAATACAACGCCCACCCGGAACAATATATAAAGCTAAACGAACCGTTCACTGCGTACTTATCCGTACGAAAAACCCTATTGATTTACCTGTTTTTACAAGGAAGTAAATGTGAAAAAAATATTTCTACATCCCATGGCCTTTCCCAATGATTTAAATTTTTCTCTTACAGGTCTAACACTTCCGAAAATCCAATACAACGCCCACCCGGAACAATATATAAAGCTAAACGAACCGTTCACTGGGTACTTATCCGTACAAAAATCCCTATCGATTTTCCTGTTTTTACAAGGAAGTAAAATGTGAAAAAAATATTTCTACATCCCATGGCCTTTCCCAACCATTTAAATTTTTCTCTTACAGGTCTAACATTTCCGAAATACCAAAACAACGCCCACCCGGAACAATATATAAAGCTAAACGAACCGTTCACTGGGCACTTATCCGTACGAAAATCCCTATCGATTTACCTGTATTTACAAGGAAATAAAATGTGAAAAAAATATTTCTACAAACCATGGCCTTTCCCAACCATTTAAATTTTTCTCTTACAGGTCTAACACTTCCGAAAAACCAAAACTACGCCCACCAGGAACAATATATAAAGCTAAACGAACCGTTCACTGGGCACTTATCCGTACGAAAAACCCTATTGATTTACCTGTTTTTACAAGGAAATAAAATGTGAAAAAAATATTTCTACATCCCATGGCCTTTCCCAACCATTTAAATTTTTCTCTTACAGGTCTAACACTTCCGAAAAACCAATACAACGCCCACCCGGAACAATATATAAAGCTAAACGAACCGTTCACTGGGCACTTATCCGTACGAAAATCCCTATTGATTTACCTGTTTTTACAAGGAAATAAAATGTGTAAAAAATATTTCTGCATCCCATGGCCTTTCCCAACCATTTAAATTTTTCTCTTACAGGTCTAACACTTCCGAAAAACCTAAACAATGCCCACCCGGAACAATATATAAAGCTAAACGAACCGTTCACTGGGCACTTATCCGTACGAAAAACCCTATTGATTTACCTGTTTTTACAAGGAAATAAAATGTGAAAAAAATATTTCTACATCCCATGGCCTTTCCCAACCATTTAAATTTTTCTCTTACAGGTCTAACACTTCCGAAAAACCAATACAACGCCCACCCGTAACAATATATAAAGCTAAACAAACCGTTCACTGGGCACTTATACGTACGAAAATCCCTATTGATTTTCCTGTTTTTACAAGGAAATAAAATGTGAAAAAAATATTTCTACAAACCATGGCCTTTCCCAACCATTTAAATTTTTCTCTTACAGGTCTAACACTTCCGAAAAACCAATACAACGCCCACCCGGAACAATATATAAAGCTAAACGAACGGTTCACTGGGTACTTATCCGTATGAAATTCCCTATTGATTTTCCTGTTTTTACAAGGAAGTAAAATGTGAATAAAATATTTCTACATCCCATGGCCTTTCCCAACCATTAAAATTTTTCTCTTACAGGTCTAACACTTCCGAAAAAACAATACAACGCCCACCCGGAACAATATATAAAGCTAAACGAACCGTTCACTGGGTACTTATCCGTACGAAAAACCCTATTGATTTACCTGTTTTTACAAGGAAGTAAATGTGAAAAAAATATTTCTACATCCCATGGCCTTTCCCAACCATTTAAATTTTTCTCTTACAGGTCTAACACTTCTGAAAAACTAAAACAACGCCCACCCGGAACAATATATAAAGCTAAACGAACTGTTCACTGGGTACTTATCCGTACAAAAATCCCTATTGATTTTCCTGTTTTTACAAGGAAGTGAAATGTGAAAAAAATATTTCTACATCCCATGGCCTTTCCCAACCATTTAAATTTTTCTCTTACAGGTCTAACACTTCTGAAAAACTAAAACAACGCCCACCCGGAACAATATATAAAGCAAAATGAACCGTTCACTGGGTACTTATCTGTACAAAAATCCCTATCGATTTTCCTGTTTTTACAAGGAAGTAAAATGTGAAAAAAATATTTCTACATCCCATGGCCTTTCCCAGCCATTTAAATTTTTCTCTTAACAGGTCTAACACTTCTGAAAAACCAAAACAACGCCAACCCAGAACAATATATAAAGCTAAACGAACCGTTCACTGGGCACTTATCCGTACGAAAAACCCTATTGATTTTCCTGTTTTTACCAGGAAATAAAATGTGAAAAAAATATTTCTACATCCCATGGCCTTTCCCAACCATTTAAATTTTTCTCTTACAGGTCTAACACTTCTGAAAAGCCAAAGCTACGCCCACCAGGAACAATATATAAAGCTAAACGAACCGTTCACTGGGTACTTATCTGTACAAAAATCCCTATTGATTTTCCTGTTTTTACAAGGAAGTAAAATGTGAAAAAAATATTTCTACATCCAATGGCCTTTCCCAACCATATAAATTTTTCTCTTACAGGTCTAACACTTCCGAAAAACCAATACAACGCCCACCCGGAACCATATATAAAGCTAAACGAACCGTTCACTGGGTACTTATCCGTACGAAAATCCCTATTGATTTTCCTGTTTTTACAAGGAAGTAAAATGTGAAAAAAATATTTCTACATCCCATGGCCTTTCCCAACCATTTAAATTTTTCTCTTACAGGTCTAACACTTCCGAAAAAACAATACAACGCCCACCCGGAACAATATATAAAGCTAAACGAACCGTTCACTGGGTACTTATCCGTACGAAAAACCCTATTGATTTACCTGTTTTTACAAGGAAGTAAATGTGAAAAAAATATTTCTACATCCCATGGCCTTTCCCAACCATTTAAATTTTTCTCTTACAGGTCTAACACTTCCGAAAAACCAATAGAACGCCCACCCGGAACAATATATAAAGATAAACGAACCGTTCACTGGGTACTTATCCATACAAAAATCCCTATTGATTTTCCGGTTTTTACAAGGAAGTAAAATGTGAAAAAATATTTCTACATCCCATGGCCTTTCCCAACCATTTAAATTTTTCTCTTACAGGTCTAACACTTCCAAAAAACCAAAACAACGCCCACCCGGAACAATATATAAAGCTAAACGAACCGTTCACTGGGTACTTATCAGTACAAAAATCCCTATTGATTTTCCGGTTTTTACAAGGAAGTAAAATGTGAAAAAAATATTTCTACATCCCATGGCCTTTCCCAACCATTTAAATTTTTCTCTTATAGGTCTAACACTTCTGAAAAACCAATACAACGCCCACCCGGAAAAATATATAAACCTAAACGAACCGTTCACTGGGTACTTATCCGTACGAAAATCACTATTGATTTACCTGTTTTTACCAGGAAATAAAATGTGAAAAAATATTTCTACATCCCATGGCCTTTCCCAACCATTTAAATTTTTCTCTTACAGGTCTAACACTTCCGAAAAACCAAAACTACGCCCACCAGGAACAATATATAAAGCAAAACGAACCGTTCACTGGGTACTTATCCGTACGAAAATCCCTATTGATTTTCCTGTTTTTACAAGGAAGTTAAATGTGAAAAAAATATTTCTACATCACATGGCCTTTCCAAACCATTTAAATTTTTCTCTTACAGGTCTAACACTTCCGAAAAACCAATACAACGCCCACCCGGAACAATATATAAAGCTAAACGAACGGTTCACTGGGTACTTATCCGTACGAAAATCCCTATTGATTTTCCTGTTTTTACAAGGAAGTAAAATGTGAAAAAAATATTTCTACATCCCATGGCCTTTCCCAACCATTAAAATTTTTCTCTTACAGGTCTAACACTTCCGAAAAACCAAAACTACGCCCACCAGGAACAATATATAAAGCAAAACGAACCGTTCACTGGGTACTTATCTGTACAAAAATCCCTATTGATTTTCCTGTTTTTACAAGGAAGTAAAATGTGAAAAAAATATTTCTACATCCCATGGCCTTCCCAACCATTTCAATTTTTCTCTTACAGGTCTAACACTTCCGAAAAACCAATACAACGCCCACCCGGAACAATATATAAAGCTAAACGAACCGTTCACTGGGTACTTATCTGTACAAAAATCCCTATTGATTTTCCTGTTTTTACAAGGAAGTAAAATGTGAAAAAAATATTTCTACATCCCATGGCCTTTCCCAACCATTTAAATTTTTCTCTTACAGGTCTAACACTTCCGAAAAACCAATACAACGCCCACCCGGAACAATAAATAAAGCTAAACGAACGGTTCACTGGGTACTTATCCGTATGAAATTCCCTATTGATTTTCCTGTTTTTACAAGGAAGTAAAATGTGAATAAAATATTTCTACATCCCATGGCCTTTCCCAACCATTAAAATTTTTCTCTTACAGGTCTAACACTTCCGAAAAACCAATACAACGCCCACCCGTAACAATATATAAAGCTAAACAAACCGTTCACTGGGCACTTATACGTACGAAAATCCCTATTGATTTTCCTGTTTTTACAAGGAAATAAAATGTGAAAAAAATATTTCTACAAACCATGGCCTTTCCCAACCATTTAAATTTTTCTCTTACAGGTCTAACACTTCCGAAAAACCAATACAACGCCCACCCGGAACAATATATAAAGCTAAACGAACGGTTCACTGGGTACTTATCCGTATGAAATTCCCTATTGATTTTCCTGTTTTTACAAGGAAGTAAAATGTGAATAAAATATTTCTACATCCCATGGCCTTTCCCAACCATTAAAATTTTTCTCTTACAGGTCTAACACTTCCGAAAAAACAATACAACGCCCACCCGGAACAATATATAAAGCTAAACGAACCGTTCACTGGGTACTTATCCGTACGAAAAACCCTATTGATTTACCTGTTTTTACAAGGAAGTAAATGTGAAAAAAATATTTCTACATCCCATGGCCTTTCCCAACCATTTAAATTTTTCTCTTACAGGTCTAACACTTCTGAAAAACTAAAACAACGCCCACCCGGAACAATATATAAAGCTAAACGAACTGTTCACTGGGTACTTATCCGTACAAAAATCCCTATTGATTTTCCTGTTTTTACAAGGAAGTAAAATGTGAAAAAAATATTTCTACATCCCATGGCCTTTCCCAACCATTTAAATTTTTCTCTTACAGGTCTAACACTTCTGAAAAACTAAAACAACGCCCACCCGGAACAATATATAAAGCAAAATGAACCGTTCACTGGGTACTTATCTGTACAAAAATCCCTATCGATTTTCCTGTTTTTACAAGGAAGTAAAATGTGAAAAAAATATTTCTACATCCCATGGCCTTTCCCAGCCATTTAAATTTTTCTCTTAACAGGTCTAACACTTCTGAAAAACCAAAACAACGCCAACCCAGAACAATATATAAAGCTAAACGAACCGTTCACTGGGCACTTATCCGTACGAAAAACCCTATTGATTTTCCTGTTTTTACCAGGAAATAAAATGTGAAAAAAATATTTCTACATCCCATGGCCTTTCCCAACCATTTAAATTTTTCTCTTACAGGTCTAACACTTCTGAAAAGCCAAAGCTACGCCCACCAGGAACAATATATAAAGCTAAACGAACCGTTCACTGGGTACTTATCTGTACAAAAATCCCTATTGATTTTCCTGTTTTTACAAGGAAGTAAAATGTGAAAAAAATATTTCTACATCCAATGGCCTTTCCCAACCATATAAATTTTTCTCTTACAGGTCTAACACTTCCGAAAAACCAATACAACGCCCACCCGGAACCATATATAAAGCTAAACGAACCGTTCACTGGGTACTTATCCGTACGAAAATCCCTATTGATTTTCCTGTTTTTACAAGGAAGTAAAATGTGAAAAAAATATTTCTACATCCCATGGCCTTTCCCAACCATTTAAATTTTTCTCTTACAGGTCTAACACTTCCGAAAAAACAATACAACGCCCACCCGGAACAATATATAAAGCTAAACGAACCGTTCACTGGGTACTTATCCGTACGAAAAACCCTATTGATTTACCTGTTTTTACAAGGAAGTAAATGTGAAAAAAATATTTCTACATCCCATGGCCTTTCCCAACCATTTAAATTTTTCTCTTACAGGTCTAACACTTCCGAAAAACCAATAGAACGCCCACCCGGAACAATATATAAAGATAAACGAACCGTTCACTGGGTACTTATCCATACAAAAATCCCTATTGATTTTCCGGTTTTTACAAGGAAGTAAAATGTGAAAAAATATTTCTACATCCCATGGCCTTTCCCAACCATTTAAATTTTTCTCTTACAGGTCTAACACTTCCAAAAAACCAAAACAACGCCCACCCGGAACAATATATAAAGCTAAACGAACCGTTCACTGGGTACTTATCAGTACAAAAATCCCTATTGATTTTCCGGTTTTTACAAGGAAGTAAAATGTGAAAAAAATATTTCTACATCCCATGGCCTTTCCCAACCATTTAAATTTTTCTCTTATAGGTCTAACACTTCTGAAAAACCAATACAACGCCCACCCGGAAAAATATATAAACCTAAACGAACCGTTCACTGGGTACTTATCCGTACGAAAATCACTATTGATTTACCTGTTTTTACCAGGAAATAAAATGTGAAAAAATATTTCTACATCCCATGGCCTTTCCCAACCATTTAAATTTTTCTCTTACAGGTCTAACACTTCCGAAAAACCAAAACTACGCCCACCAGGAACAATATATAAAGCAAAACGAACCGTTCACTGGGTACTTATCCGTACGAAAATCCCTATTGATTTTCCTGTTTTTACAAGGAAGTTAAATGTGAAAAAAATATTTCTACATCACATGGCCTTTCCAAACCATTTAAATTTTTCTCTTACAGGTCTAACACTTCCGAAAAACCAATACAACGCCCACCCGGAACAATATATAAAGCTAAACGAACGGTTCACTGGGTACTTATCCGTACGAAAATCCCTATTGATTTTCCTGTTTTTACAAGGAAGTAAAATGTGAAAAAAATATTTCTACATCCCATGGCCTTTCCCAACCATTAAAATTTTTCTCTTACAGGTCTAACACTTCCGAAAAACCAAAACTACGCCCACCAGGAACAATATATAAAGCAAAACGAACCGTTCACTGGGTACTTATCTGTACAAAAATCCCTATTGATTTTCCTGTTTTTACAAGGAAGTAAAATGTGAAAAAAATATTTCTACATCCCATGGCCTTCCCAACCATTTCAATTTTTCTCTTACAGGTCTAACACTTCCGAAAAACCAATACAACGCCCACCCGGAACAATATATAAAGCTAAACGAACCGTTCACTGGGTACTTATCTGTACAAAAATCCCTATTGATTTTCCTGTTTTTACAAGGAAGTAAAATGTGAAAAAAATATTTCTACATCCCATGGCCTTTCCCAACCATTTAAATTTTTCTCTTACAGGTCTAACACTTCCGAAAAACCAATACAACGCCCACCCGGAACAATATATAAAGCTAAACGAACGGTTCACTGGGTACTTATCCGTATGAAATTCCCTATTGATTTTCCTGTTTTTACAAGGAAGTAAAATGTGAATAAAATATTTCTACATCCCATGGCCTTTCCCAACCATTAAAATTTTTCTCTTACAGGTCTAACACTTCCGAAAAAACAATACAACGCCCACCCGGAACAATATATAAAGCTAAACGAACCGTTCACTGGGTACTTATCCGTACGAAAAACCCTATTGATTTACCTGTTTTTACAAGGAAGTAAATGTGAAAAAAATATTTCTACATCCCATGGCCTTTCCCAACCATTTAAATTTTTCTCTTACAGGTCTAACACTTCTGAAAAACTAAAACAACGCCCACCCGGAACAATATATAAAGCTAAACGAACTGTTCACTGGGTACTTATCCGTACAAAAATCCGTATTGATTTTCCTGTTTTTACAAGGAAGTAAAATGTGAAAAAAATATTTCTACATCCCATGGCCTTTCCCAACCATTTAAATTTTTCTCTTACAGGTCTAACACTTCTGAAAAACTAAAACAACGCCCACCCGGAACAATATATAAAGCAAAATGAACCGTTCACTGGGTACTTATCTGTACAAAAATCCCTATCGATTTTCCTGTTTTTACAAGGAAGTAAAATGTGAAAAAAATATTTCTACATCCCATGGCCTTTCCCAGCCATTTAGATTTTTCTCTTAACAGGTCTAACACTTCCGAAAAACCAATACAACGCCCACCCGGAACCATATATAAAGCTAAACGAACCGTTCACTGGGTACTTATCCGTACGAAAATCCCTATTGATTTTCCTGTTTTTACAAGGAAGTAAAATGTGAAAAAAATATTTCTACATCCCATGGCCTTTCCCAACCATTTAAATTTTTCTCTTACAGGTCTAACACTTCCGAAAAAACAATACAACGCCCACCCGGAACAATATATAAAGCTAAACGAACCGTTCACTGGGTACTTATCCGTACGAAAAACCCTATTGATTTACCTGTTTTTACAAGGAAGTAAATGTGAAAAAAATATTTCTACATCCCATGGCCTTTCCCAACCATTTAAATTTTTCTCTTACAGGTCTAACACTTCCGAAAAACCAATAGAACGCCCACCCGGAACAATATATAAAGATAAACGAACCGTTCACTGGGTACTTATCCATACAAAAATCCCTATTGATTTTCCGGTTTTTACAAGGAAGTAAAATGTGAAAAAATATTTCTACATCCCATGGCCTTTCCCAACCATTTAAATTTTTCTCTTACAGGTCTAACACTTCCAAAAAACCAAAACAACGCCCACCCGGAACAATATATAAAGCTAAACGAACCGTTCACTGGGTACTTATCAATACAAAAATCCCTATTGATTTTCCGGTTTTTACAAGGAAGTAAAATGTGAAAAAAATATTTCTACATCCCATGGCCTTTCCCAACCATTTAAATTTTTCTCTTACAGGTCTAACACTTCTGAAAAACCAATACAACGCCCACCCGGAAAAATATATAAACCTAAACGAACCGTTCACTGGGTACTTATCCGTACGAAAATCACTATTGATTTACCTGTTTTTACCAGGAAATAAAATGTGAAAAAATATTTCTACATCCCATGGCCTTTCCCAACCATTTAAATTTTTCTCTTACAGGTCTAACACTTCCGAAAAACCAAAACTACGCCCACCCGGAACAATATATAAAGCTAAACGAACGGTTCACTGGGTACTTATCCGTATGAAATTCCCTATTGATTTTCCTGTTTTTACAAGGAAGTAAAATGTGAATAAAATATTTCTACATCCCATGGCCTTTCCCAACCATTAAAATTTTTCTCTTACAGGTCTAACACTTCCGAAAAAACAATACAACGCCCACCCGGAACAATATATAAAGCTAAACGAACCGTTCACTGGGTACTTATCCGTACGAAAAACCCTATTGATTTACCTGTTTTTACAAGGAAGTAAATGTGAAAAAAATATTTCTACATCCCATGGCCTTTCCCAACCATTTAAATTTTTCTCTTACAGGTCTAACACTTCTGAAAAACTAAAACAACGCCCACCCGGAACAATATATAAAGCTAAACGAACTGTTCACTGGGTACTTATCCGTACAAAAATCCCTATTGATTTTCCTGTTTTTACAAGGAAGTAAAATGTGAAAAAAATATTTCTACATCCCATGGCCTTTCCCAACCATTTAAATTTTTCTCTTACAGGTCTAACACTTCTGAAAAACTAAAACAACGCCCACCCGGAACAATATATAAAGCAAAATGAACCGTTCACTGGGTACTTATCTGTACAAAAATCCCTATCGATTTTCCTGTTTTTACAAGGAAGTAAAATGTGAAAAAAATATTTCTACATCCCATGGCCTTTCCCAGCCATTTAAATTTTTCTCTTAACAGGTCTAACACTTCCGAAAAACCAATACAACGCCCACCCGGAACCATATATAAAGCTAAACGAACCGTTCACTGGGTACTTATCCGTACGAAAATCCCTATTGATTTTCCTATTTTTACAAGGAAGTAAAATGTGAAAAAAATATTTCTACATCCCATGGCCTTTCCCAACCATTTAAATTTTTCTCTTACAGGTCTAACACTTCCGAAAAAACAATACAACGCCCACCCGGAACAATATATAAAGCTAAACGAACCGTTCACTGGGTACTTATCCGTACGAAAAACCCTATTGATTTACCTGTTTTTACAAGGAAGTAAATGTGAAAAAAATATTTCTACATCCCATGGCCTTTCCCAACCATTTAAATTTTTCTCTTACAGGTCTAACACTTCCGAAAAACCAATAGAACGCCCACCCGGAACAATATATAAAGATAAACGAACCGTTCACTGGGTACTTATCCATACAAAAATCCCTATTGATTTTCCGGTTTTTACAAGGAAGTAAAATGTGAAAAAATATTTCTACATCCCATGGCCTTTCCCAACCATTTAAATTTTTCTCTTACAGGTCTAACACTTCCAAAAAACCAAAACAACGCCCACCCGGAACAATATATAAAGCTAAACGAACCGTTCACTGGGTACTTATCAATACAAAAATCCCTATTGATTTTCCGGTTTTTACAAGGAAGTAAAATGTGAAAAAAATATTTCTACATCCCATGGCCTTTCCCAACCATTAAAATTTTTCTCTTACAGGTCTAACACTTCCGAAAAAACAATACAACGCCCACCCGGAACAATATATAAAGCTAAACGAACCGTTCACTGGGTACTTATCCGTACGAAAAACCCTATTGATTTACCTGTTTTTACAAGGAAGTAAATGTGAAAAAAATATTTCTACATCCCATGGCCTTTCCCAACCATTTAAATTTTTCTCTTACAGGTCTAACACTTCTGAAAAACTAAAACAACGCCCACCCGGAACAATATATAAAGCTAAACGAACTGTTCACTGGGTACTTATCCGTACAAAAATCCCTATTGATTTTCCTGTTTTTACAAGGAAGTAAAATGTGAAAAAAATATTTCTACATCCCATGGCCTTTCCCAACCATTTAAATTTTTCTCTTACAGGTCTAACACTTCTGAAAAACTAAAACAACGCCCACCCGGAACAATATATAAAGCAAAATGAACCGTTCACTGGGTACTTATCTGTACAAAAATCCCTATCGATTTTCCTGTTTTTACAAGGAAGTAAAATGTGAAAAAAATATTTCTACATCCCATGGCCTTTCCCAGCCATTTAAATTTTTCTCTTAACAGGTCTAACACTTCCGAAAAACCAATACAACGCCCACCCGGAACCATATATAAAGCTAAACGAACCGTTCACTGGGTACTTATCCGTACGAAAATCCCTATTGATTTTCCTATTTTTACAAGGAAGTAAAATGTGAAAAAAATATTTCTACATCCCATGGCCTTTCCCAACCATTTAAATTTTTCTCTTACAGGTCTAACACTTCCGAAAAAACAATACAACGCCCACCCGGAACAATATATAAAGGTAAACGAACCGTTCACTGGGTACTTATCCGTACGAAAAACCCTATTGATTTACCTGTTTTTACAAGGAAGTAAATGTGAAAAAAATATTTCTACATCCCATGGCCTTTCCCAACCATTTAAATTTTTCTCTTACAGGTCTAACACTTCCGAAAAACCAATAGAACGCCCACCCGGAACAATATATAAAGATAAACGAACCGTTCACTGGGTACTTATCCATACAAAAATCCCTATTGATTTTCCGGTTTTTACAAGGAAGTAAAATGTGAAAAAATATTTCTACATCCCATGGCCTTTCCCAACCATTTAAATTTTTCTCTTACAGGTCTAACACTTCCAAAAAACCAAAACAACGCCCACCCGGAACAATATATAAAGCTAAACGAACCGTTCACTGGGTACTTATCAATACAAAAATCCCTATTGATTTTCCGGTTTTTACAAGGAAGTAAAATGTGAAAAAAATATTTCTACATCCCATGGCCTTTCCCAACCATTTAAATTTTTCTCTTACAGGTCTAACACTTCTGAAAAACCAATACAACGCCCACCCGGAAAAATATATAAACCTAAACGAACCGTTCACTGGGTACTTATCCGTACGAAAATCACTATTGATTTACCTGTTTTTACCAGGAAATAAAATGTGAAAAAATATTTCTACATCCCATGGCCTTTCCCAACCATTTAAATTTTTCTCTTACAGGTCTAACACTTCCGAAAAACCAAAACTACGCCCACCAGGAACAATATATAAAGCAAAACGAACCGTTCACTGGGTACTTATCTGTACAAAAATCCCTATTGATTTTCCTGTTTTTACAAGGAAGTAAAATGTGAAAAAAATATTTCTACATCCCATGGCCTTTCCCAACCATTTAAATTTTTCTCTTACAGGTCTAACACTTCCGAAAAACCAATACAACGCCCACCCGGAACAATATATAAAGCTAAACGAACGGTTCACTGGGTACTTATCCGTACGAAAATCCCTATTGACTTTCCTGTTTTTACAAGGAAGTAAAATGTGAAAAAAAAATTTCTACATCCCATGGCCTTTCCCAACCATTAAAATTTTTCTCTTACAGGTCTAACACTTCCGAAAAAACAATACAACGCCCACCAGGAACAATATATAAAGCTAAACGAACCGTTCACTGGGTACTTATCCGTACGAAAAACCCTATTGATTTACCTGTTTTTACAAGGAAGTAAATGTGAAAAAAATATTTCTACATCCCATGGCCTTTCCCAACCATTTCAATTTTTCTTTTACAGGTCTAACACTTCCGAAAAACCAATACAACGCCCACCCGGAACAATATATAAAGATAAACGAACCGTTCACTGGGTACTTATCCGTACGAAAATCCCTATTGATTTTCCTGTTTTTACAAGGAAGTAAAATATGAAAAAAATATTTCTACATCCCATGGCCATTCCCAACCATTTAAATTTTTCTCTTACAGGTCTAACACTTCCGAAAAAACAATACAACGCCCACCCGGAACAATATATAAAGCTAAACGAACCGTTCACTGGGTACTTATCCGTACGAAAAACCCTATTGATTTACCTATTTTTACAAGGAAGTAAATGTGAAAAAAATATTTCTACATCCCATGGCCTTTCCCAACCATTTAAATTTTTCTCTTACAGGTCTAACACTTCCGAAAAACCAAAACAACGCCCACCCGGAACAATATATAAAGCTAAACGAACTGTTCACTGGGTACTTATCCGTACAAAAATCCCTATTGATTTTCCTGTTTTTACAAGGACGTAAAATGTGAAAAAAATATTTCTACATCCCATGGCCTTTCCCAACCATTTCAATTTTTCTCTTACAGGTCTAACACTTCCGAAAAACCAATACAACGCCCAGCCGGAACAATATATAAAGCTAAACGAACGGTTCACTGGGTACTTATCCGTACG